>NC_079454.1:1755497-1962997 GCF_903798145.1 Danio aesculapii
GAGCGGCACCCGGTGTGGTCTTCTGCTGCTGTAGCCCATCCGCCTCAAGGTTGGACGTGTTGTGTGTTCAGAGATGCTCTTCTGCAGACCTCGGTTGTAACGAGTGCTTATTTGAGTTACTGTTGCCTTTCTATCAGCTGGAACCAGTCTGGCCATTCTCCTCTGACCTCTGGCATCAACAAGGCATTTGCGCCCACAGAACTGCCGCTCACTGGATATTTCCTCTTTGTCGGACCATTCTCTGTAAACCCTGGAGATGGTTGTGCATGAAAATCCCAGTAGAGCAGCAGTTTCTGAAATACTCAGACCAGCCCGTCTGGCACCAACAACCATGCCACGTTCAAAGTCACTTAAATCCCCTTTCTTCTCCTTTCTGATGCTCACTTTGAATACATACAGCATAATTTAATACACCCCATTTTGAAATTGAATATTTTTATCCACTTCTCAGTGAATATTGGTCTTATATTTTGGTGCATTTGAACAAAACAGGTTTATTAAACAGATATATTTATTAAAATGATATTTTAGTTACCGAACATATTTAGAAATAGAAAGATAATACATTTAAATTGATGAGAAATATTGCAAAAAAATACAAACTACAAAATCTCAACAAAATTGTAATTTAAAGGTTTAATTTATAATTGTAATTGTGAATTAGATTTTTTCTTGAGCTTTGCTCTTTATAAAAAAATTATTTAATATTTTTCCCTTTAAATTTGGGCTACTAGTTTTGGAGCGTTATAGTAAATTATTTTGTTAGATTAGCTCCAGATTTGTCTTACTGACTAATCTAATGTAGATGCACGAATGTAATATTGTAAAGCTTCCTCTAGAAAATACTCATGTAAATGAGAGACTTGTGAGCTCTCTCAGCTCCTGCAGAGGCCGGTTGTATTGTCTGTGCTATAGACCTGCGTTTGCAGATAAATAGATCATCTTTGTACGTAAATAACAGATGATATTTGTACGTAATTGAGCATTTGATGTATTGATTCAATTTATATGTAGTGTTTTTTTCTGAACACTGTTTACAATGTTCATGTAAACTCATTCGCTCTCTGTGAATATCACCATAAATGTTACCTAAGTATCCTCGAGGTGGGAACGCCCACAGCGGATTCAGGCGCCACCCAGAGCGACAGGCAGCGTCAGTCTCTCGAAGTGCGAAGTGAACACCCATTCAAGTACTGTTATTATTATTTTTTACTTTAGGCAGACAAGTTGTTTGTAGAATGGGTAGAAACTTACGCAAGACTAATTATATACAAAAGTCCGATTTCGTCACGATTCTGTCATGATTTATTCACATTCGTGTCATTCCAAACATATATCTGATTTTCTTTCTTGTGTCAAACATAAAAGAAGATATTTGAAACATGTTTGTTTCTTCCCCACCTTACACTGACAGTCAGAGTGGTCAATGCAGTCAAATACCTAAGCAGTTTAACACACACATGGCCACAGCTTGTGATTGCAAATGCTTGTGATTGGCCGAGAAGGTCATTAGTTCACTCTCTGCTGTTTACCAAGCACAAACACAGACGAGCCGAGCGATCTGCTTCATGACTCGACTGATCTTCATGGCTGCTTCGTGCTCCAGTGTCCGTGTAGCTGTGTTTACACTGGGTGAAGAGCGGTAAACTGAGTGCAAACACAGATACACGGAGACTGGAGCGCTTATCCGCCGTTAAGATCAGTCGAGTCATCCGCGCTCAGCAGCGCTTCAATGTTAACTTAGCGGGAAATAGACGGTTTTAAAACTTCAGTACCCGGACAGCACTATTACAGACAACACGAGGGTGTGCTACAGAGGACTGCAGTGTTTTATCACTCATCGGTTTACATAGACTGAAGCAGGGAAGCGTCCCCACGGTGTTTACCTGCTGCCATAAACTGAAGCCTAGGAGGACACTTGAGCATATTACTCTTAAAGTGATGTTGTTTGATGCTAAATTGCTTTTAATTGTTTAAATTAAACTTACTGAATGATATTAAAGTGATGTTTACACCATTTCTGCATTTTGATATCTCGGCAACAGCTGGAGGTTTGTATTCCACAGCATGTCACTGCAATGTTTACAGTGCTGGTCCTATCCTTCCGGGTTTCTTCCCACTGCAGCCTCGCTTTGGTTCTTTAAAATGGCGGCTGCGTGAAATAAGCGTATATTCACATTTGCAAGAGATAAAAGCTACCTGCATGTAAAACAATACATATATTAAAAAAAACTGACCGGCCTACATTTAAAAAATTGACCAGATGGCCAATCCGCTCCTGGGTGTAACCCTGGTGTCCAGGCCAAAGTCCCTCCAGCGGGCCTTACCAGCCTCCCAATCATCCCCATCCACTAAATTGGCTTTATCACTGTCTCTCCGCTCCTCCACTAGCTGGTGTTTGGCGAGCGCACTGGCATCATTGTCCTGTGGCTGCCGTTGCATCATCCAATCCTACTACTAGTGGAGAGACCCCCCCTTGTGATTGTGAAGCGCTTTGGGTGTATGGCCATACACGATAAATGCACTACATACAGGGCCGGCGCGTCTATAGAGGCGACCTAGGCGGCTGCCTAGGGTGGCAGAATAGAGAGGGTGGCGTCCGCGACACCTCCCTCACCACCCACGTCCTCAGCAGTTATATCCGTGCCTAGGGCGGCAGAATAGAGAGGGCGGCGTCCGCGACACCTCCCTCACCACCCACGTCCTCAGCAGTTATATCCGCGCCTAGGGCGGCAGAATAGAGAGGGCGGCGTCCGCGACACCTCCCTCACTATCCGCGTCCTCAGTTATATCCGCGACCCACCCCGTCCCCCCAGTCTTCAATTTCATCCCGACACCCCTCGGTCCTCACTTTGCTAATGGGTCAGTTTAGTTTTCACTTTCGGGTTGAGGCCGGCGTGATCGCTCTTTGCCTAGAGCGGCAGTTCAGCTTGCTCCGGCCCTGACTATATAAATACACAATACTTACTTACTTGACTTCATTTCAGCATTCATCCCTTCTGGGTTTTAAAATGAGCTAGATATGTTGACAGTTGTTTATTCACAATTTCACAGTCAAGTGAATATGGTTTCAGTGATATTGTTTGCTCATTTAAATCGTAAGTCCTGAAATATGATTTCTGCAACAAAGGCCTTTCTTTCCCTTCAGCACTGAGGCCTGCATTTTAGCATATAAAAGACTTCATAGTTTTAATTGAATGACAACAGCAATTTGGAGATGGCAGAGTGAATTACAGGAGCCTTATGGCTGCTGTTCCCATGGTAACTTCCATCATTAAGGCTCACCGAGACTGAAGAGTAATTAGAAGACAGCATTATTTAGTGATGCACTGATCGCTCACCCACCGCTGCCGTCTGCGTTTTCCTCCCGCTCGCTTTCATTGTAGTGCACTGTTATTAGCAGGAATATTTATATTTGTGACCATAGAATCAGTCATGAGTGTCCATTTTGGGAAATGTGTGTCATAAGTGTGAAAGGGGTTCTCCATTGATGTATGGTTTGTTAGGATCAGACGATGTTTGCTGGAGATAAAACTCAGAAATCTGAAGGTTTAAAAAGATCGTCAGGCTCTGGCGTTCCCCACGTCCAGTGCTCCATGTGCTTTTGTTATGTCATGTGATTCCTTTGTTCTGTTTTCCCGCCGTTTGTTAGTGTTCATTAGTTCCAGTGTCTAGTGTCTCACCCCTGTTTGTAATCAGATTAATCATGTCCTGTGTATTATAGTTAGTTCTTTGTCCGGTCTTATATTGTCATCATCCTGTGTTCTTGTTTCCTGCATTTCCCTTTGGTAGTGTTTGTAAATTAATATACGTCTTTCATTAATCCCTGTTGTTTGTGTGTTTGTGGAGCGATGTGCTAATGTATAAATATGGAGAAAACTATCTTTAAAGTTGTCCAAAAGAAGTTCTTAGCGATGTTAGGTATGGTAGCAGATATGCAGAGTGTCTTCATGGAAGATTATCTTTACTTAATAATGAGTTTTAACATAAAAGAAAAAAAAAATCACAAAAATACAAAACACGGAAAGGCAAAGCACAGGAAACGTGAGTAAATGCTTGGAAATGCACTCGTACAGGGATACAAGAATGAGCAACGATAGAATGAGAACGTGGTGCTTAAATAGTGTGCAGGGGCGCCACTAGGGGGGGTAAGTTAGGACGATCTTCAATTTCATCCGCGATCTCAACCCCTCCCCCCCTCTTCACTTTCAACCGCAATCTCACCTCCCTCCCCCTTCCTTCACTCTTCACTTTCATCCGCGATCTCAACCCCTCCCCCCCCTTTACTTTCAAACGCGATCTCACCTCCCTCCCCCTTCCTTCACTCTTCACTTTCAACCGCGATCATACACCCCCCCCCCCCCCCCCCCCCGCACTTCACTCTTCACTTTTCACCACGATCACCCCCCTCGACCCCCACCCCCTCTTCACTTTCATCCGCGATCTCACCTCACCGACCCCCCCCCCACCCCGCTTCTCTTTTCCTCTTTTCTCTTTCAACCACGGTCCATCAACCAACCCCCCAGCTCTTCACTTTCAACCGCGATCAACCATCCCCCCGTCCCTCTTCACTTTCAACCGCGATTACCCTTCACTTTCATCCACGATCTCAACTCCCTCCCCACCCTTTGCACCTCATTTTTAACCTTTCAACTGCGATCATACCCCTCCCCCTTCACTTTCCAACTCGATCAACCCCCTCGACCCCCACCCCCCCCTTCACTTTCAACCGCGATCATCCCCCCCCCACCGCTCTTCACTTTCATCCGCGGCGCCAGTGCTTCACCACACACCAGCTATAGGTGGAGTGGAGAGACAGTAATGAAGCCAATTCATAATGATGGTTAAGGGCCAAGAGAGAATCTGGCCAGAACACCGGGGTTACACCCCTACTCTTTACGAGAAGTGTCATGGGATTTTTAATGAGTGAGGACCTCGGTTTAACATCTCATCCGAAAGACGGCGCCCACGGTGAGCAAAGTAATCTTATGTCAAAAGAAAAAAAGAATGCTTGGGAAGAGGAACTGGGTAAACAGATTGAGACTGATACATGGGAGGAAAGTCTCAGTAGAATTCGATCTTGTTCTATTAATTCCAGGCATCAGTTAATTCAATTTAAAGTAATGCATAGACTGCACTACTCAAAATCTAAATTACACAGAATTTTTCCTACCATCTCTCCTACATGTGACTGGTGTGAGTCTGCTGAAGACTCCCTGACCCAGCTTTTTTGGACATGTCCAAAACTTTATGATTTCTGGTGTGACATATTTAAATGGTTTTCCGTTATGTATGGTTTCACCTTTACACCCGACCCAGAAATTGCTATATTTGGGTACTCTAGTTCTCTGCTGGATCATAATGCGTCCATACAAAGCACCATCATTTATAGAATGATTATTGCTAAGAGTGTCATTCTAAAACTGTGGAAATCAGATTCTGTTCCTCAATTTAAGACATGGTTAACTTATCTCACTCAAATATTGCACATGGAAAGCGTCCGTTATGGAATTATTGATAACCTTGCTAAGTTTTAGATTAGATTAGATTAGATTCAACTTTATTGTCATTACACATGTACAAGTACAAGGCAACGAAATGCAGTTTAGGTCTAACCAGCAGTGCAATAGCAGCAAGTGCAGGATACAGGTATAAGTTATAAAAACTCATTATATTTACAATATATGGCAACCATTTCTTGATCACCTGGACCAATATAATGCGGATTCTGATGCTTAAAATGCTCACTACCCCTATTGACTGTCTCTGTATTTTCATTGAAACCATTTATATGCCCTAATTGTTTTTTTTTTTAATAATAACCTTTTTTTTCTTTAATTTTATCTATTTTTCTTTATTTTAATCATTATAACCCTTATTTTCTTTGCATTATAATGCTTATTCCTTGTATTTTTTATTGTTGTTGTGTTCTTCGGTAATTATTAGAAAATGTAAAACTAATAAAAAATAAAATAAAATAAAACAGATTATTTTGGCTTGTTTTAAGGAAAAACTCACTTCATTTTGGCATATTATTTCTGAAAACAGGACATTATGTTTTGCTTGCCTAGAAAATGATTCTTAATTAAAAAATGGTTAGATATTTGGACTAGAAACAGCTAACTAAACTAACTAAGTAAGAAAAGCAGCAGTGTAAAAGATCCTGTGTGGATCAGTTTGTTTTGATTGGCTGGTTTATCATTGAGGTTTTACACTCACAGGATTTACATGAGGATGAGGAAGCGATGATGCTTGAGGCACATGGTATGTCATTTTTTACTCTTATTATTCAGCTATGCCTTGGTATATCCAGGTTTTCATTACATGACACCTTTACGATGGACATACGCAACACATTTGCAGATGTATTGTCATTTGGAAACATATTGAGTGAAAGATTAATATAGATCAGTGTGTAATAAGGTTGCTTTATTAGACAAAATAAATTGTAAATGCTTGTTTCTCCTCAGAAACACTCAGTAGCAGCAGTGAAATGAGTGACTTGCATGAATATTACAGTGCATGTGCATTAGAATAGCCACAGCTCAACCTCAGCCTCTCCAGACTCAACTCTCCTGTGAGACTCAGTATTTCCATAAACACAATGGCTGCCATGACTGTGTGGTTCACAGGTGTGAACAGATATAAAACTCACGACTCAACACTCTCCAGCTTCATTTACCTTAGGGACACTTCATCAAAAAAGGCTAGTTCTGTCATCATTTACTAAACCTGTTCCCAAACCTGTTTGAGTTTCTTTTCTCTGTTGAACACAAAAGAAGACATTTTGAAGAAAGCTGGATTGGCTTCCACAGTATGTGTTTTTCCTACTATGGAAGCCTGTGGTTTCAGGTTTTCAGCTTTCTTCAAAATATCTTCTTTAGCGTTCAACATAAACTCATAATTATATGGAGTCAATCCATGGCCAAATACAGTTGAAGTCAGAATGATTAGCCCCTCTGAATTATTAGCCCCCTTGTTTATTTTTTTCCAATTTCTGTTTAGCGAAGAGCAGATTTCTTCAACACATTTCTAATCATAATAGTTTTAATAACTCATCTCTAATAACTGATTTATTTTCTCTTTGTCATGATGACAGTAAATAATATTAGACTAGATATTCTTCAAGACACTTCTATACAGCTTAAAGTGACATTTAAAGGTGCAACTAGGTTAATTAGGGTAACTAGGCAGGTTAGGGTAATTAGGCAAGTTATTGTATAACGATGGTTTGTTCTGTAGACTATCAAAAAACATATATAGCTTAAAGGGGCTAATAATATTGACCTTAATATGGCTTTTAAAAAATTAAAAACGGCTTTTATTCTTGCTGAAATAAGTCATAGTCAGATAGCAGGCGAGTGGTTAGAAGGCAGGCAGCATACAACATAAACAAACAAACAAACAAGGCGTGGATCAAAACTGGCAAGACAAAAGCAAAGGAAAACGCATCGTAAAGTTCACATAAACAGTTCAACAAGACTCAGCAAATTCTGTGTTTTTGTGTGCTGTATATTAAGTCCTGAAATCAGTCCATGATCAGCTTCAGCTGTGTGTTTGCTATCAGTCAGGATCAGGAACTGGTGTGAGTGTGTGCGATGCAGGAATTGTAGTCCAAAAAAGGGTGGATTTGTAGCTGCACAGGTTGGATCGCTGGTGACGTGACAGTTGCGGTTTTGTCATATATAAAATTATATATATATAATTTTTTTTAAATTGCAAATATTTGAGTTTTTTGCACTGTTTGATTTTTATTTGCAGTTCTTATTTTTTGTTTGTAAATTTTATTTTTATTTCTCAAAACTTAATTTTCCCTTTGTGATTTTTGGAGATGTGCATTTATTTATTTATTTTTGCTCAACACTTTATTATTTTTTTGCAAAACTTTTCTTCATTTTGCAAGTATATATGACCCTAGATTGACTCCACATAAGGTCCCACTTTAAGTGTCGGTTATACCTGTGAACTTACATGGTAACTAGATGTGTAAGTAGTATGTAACTACAGTGTATGTACACACTGATACATAGTATTTATTGTGCAATACTGGTGTAACTACACACATGTATCAACACACTGAACATATGTGTAAGTTCAAATGTGTAACACATTGGTAACAACACTAAGAAAGTAAACATCTGTAACAAGAGTTACATAAGTGGATTGTGTAACAACAATATACTTGCAGGTGTTTTCCTACTTCCACACTTGTTTGCATACCGTGTACTTCCAAACACCGTATTAGAATAAGAATGGCAGAACTAACGCTGCATTAGAAGGTTTTACCTTGTGAGACCAGTGTAATTACAGGGTAAATCCTCAGGAACTGTCCACTCAATATAAAGTGTAAAATGGTCACAAATTACTGTGTAATATATAAAAGCTAAACCTGTGCTACTGTTTAACAACAGCAAACTTCTTCCAAAAAAGTATAAGTGTAGATAGAAATATGCAAATGCCTTGTGTTTATAGGTTGTTTTAAGGTAAATTGTAGAATCACCTCAGTAATTCACATTAAAGGGGTAGTTTACCAAAGATTATGTGTGTTATTAATGTCCTGTTACACATTGAATTGAATTGAATTGAATTGAATTGAATTGAATTGAATTGAATTGTTGTTACATGTGTGTAGTTACACCAGTATTGCACAAGTAAATACTATGTACCAGTGTGTACATACACTACATACTACTTACACATCCAGTCGCCATGTAAGTTCACATGGTATAAGCGACACTTAATGTAAAGTGGTATCTTAATGACTCTAAAATCCTTTTACCCTTAACTAGACGAACTAGATTTTCTCCTGGCAAAACCACACTCGGTACACACGGCTACACCCATCCCTGCCATCGGCACAGTGAGCAGAACAGTACGATCTGCTTTATGGCGTACGTCACATATTTGGCTTGTGGTCTAGGTGGAGTTTGCCAACAGCTTACTATAAGACGAAACAGTCTATGTACATTTCGAAACTAACCAGAGTGCTCGGACATGAATCAACGGCAACACACTTGGTAGCATCTGAAGGGTTATTTAAATAAAGAGGCTATGTTGCTTTATAAGCTCAAGACAATGCCTGATGTATAGGCTATCCGCTTGCTAACGTCATGTGAAGCGGCTTTCAGGTCCTATACACTGTAAAAAGTATGACCTAGATCTAACTTATAAAAAGTGAGGCAAGTGGCTGCATCGGACGTTTTAGATTGAATCAACTTCCAGCCTTTTTTAAGTATATTAAACACTAAAACATTGCTTAAAACAAATGTAACAAAATTAAGTTGAGCCAACTAATATTTCTAAAATTACTCCAATCAGATAAACTTACTTTTTTTGTTAAACCTAACTTATTTATACATTGCTATATGTTGACTGAACTTATTTTAATTAGGTATTAAGAACTTTATTATCTAAATAAAATTAACCATGCGTATGTCATTTAAAATGAATTCAATTGACTTCTGGCTGTAACCTCAGAAAATAAATCTTCATTTTTATATTCTAAGCACACTATACAGTGATTAAGTAAAAACAGATAAACAGACTTTAAGGTCAATAACAATTAAATAAGAATGGAAAGATGGATTAAAGACCATAGCATTTATTCAATGTCAACCAGTGTTCCTTTTAAAAGTGACTACAAAACAGGCCATTAATGTGGCTGCACATACACAATACATAAATAAAAACATTAATAATGCCAGATCCTATTGAGAAATCATCTAAGACAACTCAGTGAGATCTGTATACTTTGATGAAGATTTAGGATGCATAAGGTCCAGTCCCACAAAGAGTCTCTGATATATGTCAAATAATGTATACAGTTTTGATGTAAGTCGAGGACATCAGTAAGTCCAAACAGGAGCCATCATGCACATGACAGGTTTGGTAAACCTCTGACAGTCCTATGATTATCCAAACTGTGTTGGGCTGATGTCAAATTTTTCCCGTGGGCAGCCGCATGCACCTCTGATTCCACACATCTCTATTGGTGGAGAGAAAAAAGAAACAGGAGTTCAGGTGGTTGGTACTAAATAATATTAAATAGCTAAATAGCAAATATCTTAGATAAACTAGAAGTAAAGTTACAAAAGTGCAGTGAGAATGATACATGGATGAAACACCTTAGTTTATCAGTTAAAATTTACCTTAGTTAAACTTCTGTATTAAAAAAAAGCCTATATAGGTTATTGTGTACTTACATTATTCCAGGTGTTTTTAAGAATCAAATTCTAAAGAAAACTGTGATTTTATTCAGTGTAACAGTGTATGGCATTTGGTTGCCTGTCAATCAAGGAATTATTTAAATTTAGGTATTACATTTTCAGTTTATTTTTGCAACTTATAAAGCATAAAAATATGTATGTAACTTACATATTAAACAGTTTGAAAATGGGGAATATAAAATCTATGATTTAACTGTCATCTTCATTTTGCACCAAACTTTGCATAAGTCATAATACAAAATTAAATAAATAAATTGCCATTTTACATATTACATTAAAGTTTACATTACATTTTTGCTGAAGCTACTTTTAATTTACTTTTTCTCCAAATTTAATGTTACTGGCAAATGACAGTTCCGTGAATCAGTGTTTTCAGTTAGCTTTAGTGAAAGACTGACAGATAATAAGAAACTGCATTAGGATATTTTTTACTGTTTGTTCATTGCACACATACAAAAAATCTTCAGATATCAAATGCAATTCTATGGAGCCCACTATTGTTTGCAATTTTACCCATGTTTTACTTACCTGCAAATAATTATTATAGCTGTAATCGTATCTAATGTTTTTCTTAACAAAATAATCAAAATCACTTTGGTATCTAAAGACCAAGAAAATGCATTTTAGAATGAGGTGCGTACATTTTAAATGGTTCTGTAAACATAAATGTAATTTAAGTTCAAATAAATTATAAATCTGTAATTTATTCACATTGCAGTATTAACAAAAAACTTATGGACTAAATCTCTTAAACACAAACCTTAAGCTACTTAATGTTACGCTAAACACAAACTACTTAACTGTTCCATACGTTTCTGCATTTAATATGATCCTTAATGTGCTGATAATAACTTAGGTTAGCTAGCCAAGTTAGCGCTAGCAAACTGCACCCACCCCCCGACCGCCCACCAGAGACCTAGTTAATCCGTTCTGTAACGTTAGTTATACCTACTAAGTGTTTTAAAACTACTTTAACATTTTTTTTTTCTCAGGACTATCAGTTTTAATCGTTAGCATGAACTAGCGTTGGTTAGCGTTAGCCAACTTAGCTTTCCATGTGAGAGCAGTCTGTTACCTGACGTTACAGTACAATTTACAAGCTAAAACCTCACCTGCCTAGTGAAGTCGGCAGTTTAGCATGACTTTGCCATTGTCATTCGGCTACATTTGCAACTTACCGTGTTAATCAGATCCGCTGCTGCGAGCAGTAAATGTCGCCCCTTGTAGATGCTGCGTGTGTCTGGAAAGTGGCGGGCAGTGAAAATGGGGTCACGCAGAATTATTAAAATCACGTTTGATGAACAGACCTGCACACATCGACAGCTGCTCTAATAAATTGTCTGTGTCAACTCACTTTTATAACATTTATTCTACACAATAACCACATACAAAAATATACTCAAATAAATTGCATCAGTTTTATTTAAAATATACTGTTATATAAAAACGGATCTACTTTAAGTAAAGAATAAGCAAATTTATATTTTTTGGTATAAAACAAATATAATTAACTAGATTGCAATTATTTAAAGTATATAAAACCAACTTTGTGAGTGTAGCACTTTTTACAGTGTATATAAAACTGTATGGGGAGACTTATCAAATGGTAATAATACACGTGTACAAAGTGATGTAATACTTTCGAAAATCGCAATGAATATATATATCCATGCCTAATATCCGATGGCCAGAAAGTGATTTATTAAGTCCAGAGTGTGTTGTGCACACCATGATTTAATATAACATTCACTTTAATGTATGATATGACTAAAAACTGGCCATAAACGAATATTTTCTCAGTTTAAATGAGTAGTGGCTTGACTCGGAAACAGTATTACGAAAGTCACGACTTAACAAGCGAATTTAATTCCCACAGGGAATCTGCGCATGTAGAAATGAGCAGATTTTCACAGAGTTTTGAGGCCATCGCTCAATCTGTTGATGTACTCCTGGGTGTACGTTAATTCCGTTTTTACATTCATTTCTGTAATAACATTGAATAATATGCAAATGTGGGTGGCACGGTGGCTCAGTGGTTAGCACTGTTACCTCACAGTAAGAAGGTTCAAGTCCTGGGGCAGTATCTGTGTGGAGTTTGCATGTTCTCGCCGTGTTGGCGAGGGTTTCCTCTGGGTGCTCCGGTTTCCCCCACAGTCCAAACACATTCCCTATAGGTCAGTTGGATGAACGAAATTGGCCATAGTGTACGAGTGTGTGTGTCTGAATGAGTGTGTATGAGTGTTTCCCAATACTGGGTTGCAGCTGGAAGGGCATTCGCTGTGTAAAACATATGCTGGAATAGTTGGCGGTTCACTCCGCTGTGGCGACCTCTAAGTCGAATGAAATGAAATGAATGTGCAAATGTTTAAATGATTTATGTACAATGCAGTTTGTAAAATAAATATCGTTTAGTACAGTGTTTTCCAACCCTGTTCCTGGAGGCACACCAACAGTACATATTTTGTATGTCTCCCTTATCTGACCCATTCGTGTCAGGTTTTGGGGTCTTTTCTAATGTTCTGCTGAGTTGATTCCAACCCAGGCTCATTCTGAGAACGTAGTCCCGTGGACGTTTCTGGAGACCGCGAAATACATAGCCGGGGGTACGTACGGCTGCATTTCAATTTTTTTAAGCGAACGCTGCGGAGCGGTGTGACGCTGTTCCCTTCGGCGCTTGCCGGCCGGCCTCTCGCCTCCGTGTGGAGGGCTTTCCCGCTGCAACCAGTTTGTCCGGTTAGCTCTTCGTGTACTCTGGCGGACTCGAGGCGCAGAGAGGGGCTGACCACGACGATGACGACGACCGGGTTCGACTCCGGGGAAGAGCGATTCCAGAAATTAGGTAAGAAAACAAAAACAAAACCAAAAAATGAAGCGAACAAGTTCATCACAGGATGAGAATGTGGTCAAAATCTGAAAACGTGGTAAAAATCAGACGAGGGCTTTTCTTTTTCTGGACGGCTTTTGTGAATCGTCGTTGGTTGGGTTTAGGGATGGAGGAGGGTGGGTCAGCCGATTGGGCGGTCGCACGGTCAATCATTCTGTCATCCAGGCAGGCAGGCGGAAGGTCGTTCGACAGCGGCCTCCAGCGGGTTTACGCGAGAACGGCGCGGGAAAAAGCGCGCACAGCGGCCTCTCGCGGACTCGCGAAAACAAAAACTGCAAAAATACATACCTCCCGGGACATATTTCGCGGTCTCCAGAAACGTCCCCGGGACTACGTTCTCAGAATGAGCCTGGGTTGGTTGATTCAGGTGTGTTTGATTAGAGAGAGGTTGAAAATGTGTACTGTTGGTGTGCCTTCAGGAACAGGGTTGGGAGACACTGGTTTAGTAGATCTATTATATGAGATGTGCTTTGTTCGCCAAACAATCTAATTGGATTTGCATTGTAAACCTAAAACAAAAGTTAAAAAGTAATGTTTTTTATGTGTTACATTAGTTGCTGAACTTTCAAAATCATTCCACATAAATCTGCAGATTCTGTACAAAATTCTGTGCAGAAATACCAATAAACATCCGCAAATTCTGGTCCTGGCTATTAGGATATTGTGTAAAATGGGCAACTTTACCTGGTTTTCAAAAAGGTTTTCTGCAATCGCCAGAGCATTCAACTTATAATCAACAAACTCAGATACATTTTGCTGCCCAAAGGGAAGGTTCCTTATTCACAGTACTCATCATGACACTCGTAACAAACAATTGCACCTATCAACCACAAGAGGGATCCATGTGCAAAAAGTTACATAGTGTTGCTTTAATTGAAGTGTAGTACGTATATAAAAACTTTTATTTTTAAAATATAAAAATAAAAGTACCTCAGGTATCCTAGTTTTGTTCTCTTTGTGTTATCTCCTTTGAAAAAGTTGGGGAAAATAATTAGTGTTGTTTTTTTTCCACTATACTGACTGCTATTGCTAAATTCACAATTTGGATGGGATCTATTACACGAGCTGGATTCACTGGTCAGATGTGTTTGAAATGCAGCACACTGAGGACATCTGCTGGTACTATCGTGCTACATTTGTTCAAAATGGACAACAATCATCATATCGCACACCCCTAAATATACTGCGACATCACATGACATTCTGAGAGAAGCAGGTATGATATTCATGATCAGTTGTCCTTTTTCTTTTTCAGAAACCTGCCAACATCCTGGTAATGGGAGAAGGTCCAGAGCGAGGAAGAGTCAAAATTGGTAACAACTCATTCTGTCTACATTGGATTGCTGCATGATTGTCTGCAACAAAAGGGGAGGTTTTATTAGAGTTGAGTTTGAGTATTAGAGTTCAATTTGCACTGCAGCCTTGTGTTACTGTTTTGTTACTTGGTGCATTGATCTGTTCGATCACGAATTTAGATTACGAATACGCAGTGTTGGGCAGTAACTAGTATCATGTAACGGCGTTCTGTAATTTAATGACAAAATAAAAGTATCAGTAATTCATTACAGTTACTGAGAAAAAAATGTGTCATTAAATTACAGCTACTTATGAAAATGTTAAAGATTACAAATCTAAATATGTTGAATAATATTGATCTGTTGCTTTGCCTGTTTTTGATATGCACGATGCCTTCTGATAAAGCCATTTGTTAAAGCCACGCTATTCTGATGCTTTTGATTGGTTTACCAGTTTGATTGTAGCACACCACGTCTACCAGTTACGTTAATCCTCTCTGCCGCTGAAAGCATTAGGCTACTACATCCAGCCTTTTGTCACATTAACAGTGTTGAGCAGTAGCGTCGCTTCAAGTCGTGACGCTACTAGCTTTCTCAGTAGTATGGCGGTAGCATCGTTACTTTATAAACCAAAAAGCTTTTCAGTAGCCAACCTATTTTATTAGTCGAGTAGGGCAGTAGCGTTCAGACAAGCTACGTTTACAGATCGTGGCTCAATAAGTGGAACCGACATTCACTGAGCTGTAAAACCCGTGTCTAGCCGATGAAAGTAAATCCAAATGACTGCGAGTATAACGATTTCTTCTTCTTCCTGTTTTACGGTGGTCGACAACAAACTTTTTGGTGCGTTACTGCCACCTCCCACTCTGGTCAGAGACGTCGCCAACCAATCATTGTGCTGACACAAGAAACTTGCTTAATGGAAAGGGAGAGGAGGTCTATATACATAAAAAGTGACATTTAAAGGCTTAACTAGGTTAATTAGGTTAACTAGGCAGGTTAGGGTAATTAGGCAAGTTATTATATAACGATGGTTTGTTCTGTAGACTATCGAAAAAATATATAGCTTAAATGGGCTAATAATATTGACCTTAAAATGGTTTAAAAAATGAAAAACTGCTTTTCTTCTAGCCGAAATAAACCAAATAAGACTTTCTCCAGAAGAACAAATATTATCAGACATACTGTGAAAATTTCCTTGCTCTGTTAAACATCATTTGGGAAATATTTAAAAAAGAAAAATAATTCAAAGGGGACGAATAATTCTGACTTCAACTGGGTATATAGTTTACTGTAGTAAAGGCTGAAGTATACTATGGTAATTACTATTCGTTCATGATATTTACTAATGATACTACATTATGTAGTGTAATTTATTAATGAAGTGTTGTAAATATATACACAATATAATGCTCATTCCTAAATATTTCCCTTTAATATAAATTACTATAGTATTTTATATGTGTAACACCTGGTGGTATTGGATTAGTAGTGTTTGCTGTTATATATAATAATTTGTTTCTGTTTAGTTCAGCAAATTATTCATTCATTCATTTTCTTTTCGGATTAGTCCCTTTATTAATCTGAGGTCGTCACAGCGGAATGAACCGCCAACTTATCCAGCATATGTTTTATGCAGCGGATGCCTTTCCAGCTGCAACCCATCACTGGGAAACATCCATACACACACAGCATGTTATTTACATAAATAACTGAACTGAACAATTCTGCCTCATCTGTTTCATCGGCAGGTTTATTGATCACTGAGATCTGATTGATTTGGATTTAAGTTGCTTCGATATAAAAATGAACATTGCAAGAATAGCTTAGATGTATTTGTTTTATTGCAAATGCCACAGAAATCCCCCTGCACAACTAACAGAACTTTAGATTTTGTAACAACAGTAAACAATGGTTTTGTTAAGGTCTGGTTTTGTGGTGGCTGTACTTTAATATTACTAATATTATTAATATTGTAAGCTCACACTGCCTTGGTATAAACGCTTGAAAATGATTTAGCTGAAAATATCCATTACAAACTTCAAAGTAATCAAAAAGTAATCAGATGTAATCAGTTACTTTACTTTTATAAAGTAATTGAAAAGGTGCACTACTTAATATATTTTAAATAAGGTAATTTGTAATCTGTAATCTATTACTTTCCAAAGTAACACTGTGAATACGAATATAATACAACGTGTTCTAAAGCAATCTTGTTCAGTTCCAATACTCAAGAACGCAAGAACAGAGGACGCGTGACAGAGCCCTGATGTGTTCGTGATATCGAGGATGCATCTAATGCAGACTTCACCACAGTACTCGCATTAGAAATCCCAAGAAATCCCAAGATAGAAGTCAATGCGGCTAAATAAAGGAGGTGCGAAGCGCAGCAGTTTATATACTAAATTATATTAAAGTTCAGAGATAACTTGATTATCTCAGGAGTTTCCCTAAATGAAACGGTGAAAGTAAAGATTCACATGAGAATCCTAATAAAAGCATAAACACTTTAAGAGGGTTTATTTGCTGAAATTCAAAGTCAAATCTGTTTTATTTGGATTGTGCAATGTATCTTTGCAGGATTTTTGTGCATGTTATATATACTGAACTGGAAAAAGACAATAAATCGCTGTGTGAATGCTGTAATGCTTAAATAATTTCCGATAAAACTGCGTGAAGGTCATGTGACCATCAGGATGAACGCAGCATCTCATCTCTCACAGGATGCGTTCTCTGTTCTCACGGTCTCCTGAGGTAACTCGACAAGAATATTCTCTGTGTTCTTGGAATTGAGAAGCAGTCATGTAGTCTGATCTGTCCATGTTTAAAGTCATGTGCTGCATCCCGATTCACACACATACACTTTCGTTCTAAAAGTACATATATTTTGTGAAGAAAAAGTACACACTTAATGAGGAAAACTACTCGAGTTACGTCTGCTGTCAATCATCTCAACACGCCATCCACATTTCTGTCATGTTTAATCACCAACCTTATTGGAGATATTCAGATGTATGTTACAGCTATTTCACTGTATAATGAATAAACTGGAAACTTCTGTAAAACAATACAGACAATTACCTGTAAAATAACGTTTATTTTTTACAGTGTACTTGACGGTTGGTCTCGCATGTCCACCATGTTTGTAGTTTGTTTACACTTTTCCCCCAAGTTCGTAGTTCTATTTAAATTCACTTCCAAAGCACAATGTGTTGTGGGCAATATTAGCGGGTAAAGTATGGATGGTTCTAGACCTATGGTTTGAAACAAAATAATTCTATTTTCGAATATTATTCAGGATGGATAGCATGCGAATTGGGATGCAGCAGTGTAGTGTGAACTAGGCTTTAGAGAGCTTAGGCGGCGGTCATCAGGGTCAGTCTGGGTAAATGTGAAGCCATTGTCTTACATAAGACTCTATTCTGGGCGATGAGCGTTCAGGGCACTATTTTTACCACCCTGTGGAATGTGTTATTGTGTTTGGTTACTGTGTGTCTTTCAGCGTTAGTTTGACTCAACGTGACCACTGTTGTTTCATCACTAAAGCAGCGAAACTAATCTTTTAATCCGGGGCTCCAGATTGAGAATAAATGTTTTCTTGTCAGTCCTACTTAAAAGGACTGGTTCACCCCAAAAAGGAAAGTATACTCACTCCTTGACTTGTTCCAAACTATTTTGAGGTGTTTTGTTCTGTTGAACACATACAGGGTGAAACCAGTAACCGTTGACCTCCATAGTAGGAAAGAAACATAGTTTTGGAAGCAATTGAGGGAAAGTGAGCAAATATTTATTTTGGGGTGAACTATCCCTTTAAGCTTAACATACCGCTACATTCAACTCAAGATGTGCATTTCTTAGTGACAAAGCATGAATTATTAATCTTACATGCTGCCTCGAGCACTGCTGGTCTGAAATGGTCTTCTTGAGTCCTGTAGTCTCTGCCTGGTTATAGGACAAGCATGGCCCACGGTTTTACCTCATATGAAGCTTTGAGAATAACATTTCACTTTGACTTTTCACTTTTGATCGTCTCTGGAGTGTTTGGATTATAAATGTGCTGTTTTAGCTGATTGCTGTTACAGTTATGACACCTTATTTTCACTATGTTAAAATAGTTGGGTTAAAAATACCCCAACATATAACCAAACTATAGGTTATTATAGCACCTTCCCAACTATGGGTTGTTTTAACCCATTGCATGGAGTTATATAATTTAATCCAATGCATTAATGTTATTTTTTCCATTCTCGTATTACTATTGCTACTATTACTACTATTAATTTCATATTTATGGCTGTGTAAATATATTACGTACTTCAAAAATACTATAATAAAGTTAAAAATAAAGATTAAAAAACAAAAGCATCAAATATTTTTAACTCAACCATTGGGTTAAATAAATAACTCAACGTTTTTTAGACTGCAGTTGACTGTCGAAATTCAAAATTTTAACCAAATAAAGGTTAAAAAATAACCCAACAAAGCACCAAATATTTAACTCAACTGGTTGAGTTATTAATAAATAACCCAATCCAATGCATTGGGTTATTTTGATTAAATGTTTTTTTTTTCCATTCTCGTATTACTAATGCTACTATTACTACTATTAATTTCATATTTATGTCTGTGTAAATATATTACGTACTTCAAAAAT
Source organism: Danio aesculapii (assembly GCF_903798145.1). Lineage (NCBI taxonomy): Eukaryota > Metazoa > Chordata > Actinopteri > Cypriniformes > Danionidae > Danio > Danio aesculapii. The sequence goes on from NC_079454.1 coordinate 1,774,557, forward strand.
ACTGAAAATGCTTTATTTCCATTACATTTTAGTTCCAGACACTTTTGTTAAAATAAATGAAAAGTCACAAACAATGAAGAAACAGAAGAAAGTGCAGACAGTTATAAACTGTGCAAGCAGAAAACCATGTGTTGATGGAGCAGAATATGGAGCTCTGTGTTCTGTAGAGGCTGTCCAGCGGCTTCAGCAGGCTTCACTCAGTGTCCACAATGTACAATACAGTTTAACCACATCCAAACGCTTCTAAAAGATGGTCTTGGATGCTGAAACCAATATAAAAAACACGACACTGAGAGGTAGTTTGAGTAAAAAAACAACAACAATATTATTGGGTTATAGCTTAAATTACCTTTATAACACAAAAACATTACGCACGCATGTTAATACCGCTGTTTTGTGTCAGTTAAATCACTCTGATAAAATAGTTGGATTAAAAATACACCAACATATAACCCAACTATAGGTTATTATAGCACCTTCCCAACTATGGGTTATTACCAATGCATTGAATTATATAATTTAATCCAATGCATTGGGTTATTTTGATTAAATGTTATTTTTTTTTCATTCTGGTATTACTATTGCTACTATTAGTACTACTATTCATTTTATAATTATGACTGGGTAAATATATTACATACTTTAAAAATACTGAAAATGCTTTATTTCCATTACATTACAGTTCCAGACACTTTTGTTAAAAGAAAAATTAAGAATCACAAACAATGAAGAAACAGAACAAAGTGCAGACTTTGCAGACTTAACGCAAAAACATTACGCACGCATATTAATACAGCTGTTTTGTGTCAGTTAAATCAGTTGACTGTTGAAATTCAAATTTTAACCCAACTGGTTGAGTTATTAAATATATAACCAAATAAAGGTTAGAAAATAACCCAACAAAGCACCAAATATTTAACTCAACTGGTTGATTTATTAATAAATAAACGAATAAAGGTTAAAAATAACCCAACAAAGCACCAAATATGTTTAACTCAACCATTGGGTTAAATAAATAACTCACTTTTTAGAGTGCAGTTGACTTTTGAAATTCAAAATTTTAACCCAACTGGTTGAGTTATTAATAAATAACCTAATAATGGCTTCTTTTCGGTTGAGACTGGGGGGAAAAATGGTATCTGGATCTTATTGCCCTATTAGCTGCCCTGTGTCTCAGTTGGTTGATGGCAATATCTCCAAAAGTTGCCCGCCAACATTGCTGTAACCCGGAAAAACCCTTCTTTTGTCTTGTTTCTAGTTCAAATGCCTAATATTCCTACATCAAGAAGCATTTCTAGACCAGCAATATATTATCTAGTTTTCAGAAAAAATATGCCAAGATTAAGTGAGTTTTTACTTAAAACAAGCCCAAATAATCTGCCAGCGGGGTAAGCGAAATCATCTCATGTCAAAAGAACTAGACAGATTATTTTGCTCACCCCATTGGCAGATTATGTAGCTTGTTTTAGGGTAAAAACAATTCATTTTGGCATAATATTTCTGAAAACAACACAATATATTTTACTTGTCTAAAAAAATGCCTCTTGATTTAAGAATGTTTAGATATCTGACCTAGAAACACATCTAAGTAAGAAAAGTATTTTTTGTCGTGTAAAGGTTGTCCGGTGTATCATCAGCATTAGGACTGGGATTGGGTCTAAAATTCACTCCGCTCGGCTGAGGAGTGATCTGCAGATAGAGTGGTTTATTATATGGGTTATTCCTGTGTGTCTGTGCTTATGTGTTGTAGCTGATATGGGTTTTGCTCGACTCTTCAACTCTCCGCTGAAGCCTCTGGCTGATCTGGACCCAGTGGTCGTCACCTTCTGGTACCGAGCGCCTGAACTGCTCCTTGGGGCGAGACACTACACCAAAGCAATCGGTAAGCTGTGTGTCGGCTTGACTCATGGCTAGTCTATCCTTTGTTATCTGCACTTAACATTGTTTGACTTTGTTTGTAGATATTTGGGCAATAGGCTGTATCTTTGCGGAGCTGCTGACGTCAGAGCCAATCTTCCATTGTCGACAAGAGGACATAAAGACCAGCAATCCTTTCCATCACGACCAGTTAGATCGCATATTCAGCGTCATGGGCTTCCCAGCAGGTACACTATAAAAATGCATTTCTTAAAGTCCTGTTTCTACTCTAAATATCTCAAAATTCTTAAAGCAAGAAGCGTTTTCTAGACAAGTACAAAATATTGTCTTGTTTTCAGAAAATGAAATGTCAAAATTAAGTGAGTTTTTCCTTAAAACAAGCAAAGTAATCATGTTTCAAAGTGAAACCCACGTTATTTTGCTTACCCCATTGGCAGTTTATATAAAATAATATTTTATTTGTAGATGGTATTAGAGCACAATTAAACAAAGTTATAATAATGACAACCCAGGCTCATTCTGAGAACGTAGTCCCGTGGACGTTTCTGGAGGCCGCGAAATACGTCCCGAGAGGTATGTATTTTTGCAGTTTTTGTTTTCGCGAGTCCGAGAGAGGCCGCTGTGCGCACTTTTTCCCACGCCGTTCTCACGTAAACCCACTAGAGGCCGCTGTTGATCAACCTTCCGCCTGTCTGCCTGGATGACAGAATGAATGACCGTGCGACCGGCCATTCGGCTGACCCACCCTCCTCCATCCATAAACCCAACCAATGACGATTCACAAAAGCCGTCCAGAAAAAGAAAAGCCCTCGTCTGATTTTTACCACGTTTTCGGATTTTGACCACATTCTCACCCTGTGACGAACTTGTACGCTTCATTTTTTGGATTTTGTTTTTGTTTTCTTACCTGATTTCTGGAACCGCTCTTCCCCGGATTCGAACCCGGTCGTCGTGGTCAGCCCCTCTCTGCGCCTCGAGTCCGCCAGAGTACACGAAGAGCTAACCGGACAAACTGGTTGCAGCGGGAAAGCCACACGGAGGCGAGCGGCCGGCCGGCAAGCACCGAAAGGAACAGCGTCACGCCGCCCCGCAGCGTTTACCTAAAAAAATGAAATGCAGCCGTACGTACCCCCGGCTACGTATTTCACAGTTTCCAGAAACGTCCATGGGACTACGTTTTCAGAATAAGCCTGGGTTTAATAATGAATTAATTTTCAAACCCTGCAATGACCAGGCCAACAAACTTTTCTCTAACTCAAGCATATACTGTATGTTATTGTAGTAAAATTTGATGAAATAAATTTGGGCACCATCACACGAATCAAGAACCTGAATTGCTATGTCAATGTTCAAAGAATGTCAGCTGAAAACGTAGTCCCGTGGACATTTCTGGAGACCGAAAAATACGTCCCGGGAGGTACATATTTTTGCAGTTTTTGTTTTCCCTGCGTGCGCTTTTTCGTATCTTAAATTTCTCTCGCGAGTGCCGTTCGCGCCCGCTGTTCTCACGTAAAACCACTAGAGGCCGCTGTCGACCAGACATCTGTCTGACTGGATGACTGACTGTCCGGCCGACTAATCGACCTTCTCCTTCCCCTTAACCCAACCAGTTTTATCGATTGACCTGCCCACCTACTTACTTCCCTAAACCCAACCAACAATTTACAAAAGCCGTCCTGAAAAAGACAAGCCCTCATCTGATTTTTACGTTTTACCACATTCTCACCCTGTTATTCACTCGTTTATTTTATTTTTCGGATTCTGTTTTTGTCTTACCTGATTTCTGGACACGCTCTTGTCCGGACTCGAACCCCATCGTCGTCATCTCCTCTCTGCGTCTCAAGTCCGCCGACGTACACGACGAGCTAACTGGACAAACTGGTTGCAGCAGGAAAGCTCTCCACACGGGGTAAGCGGTCAGCCGGTAAGCGTGAAAAGCAATGGCGACCCGAGTTTGATTTCCGGCTTGAGGTCCTTTGCCGATCCTTCCCCTCTCTCTGCTCCCCACACTTTCCTGTCTGTTAATCTCCACTGTCCTGTTAATCAAGGTGAAAACCCCTAAATAATTATTATAAAAAGAAGAAATGCAGCCATACATTCCCCCGGCTACATGATTTGCGGTCTCCAGAAATGTCCGCTGGACTACATTTTCAGAATGAGCCTGGGTTGGAGAACGTTGTATTGGGATTTAAAAACACAGATATGACTATTTATTAGTCATACATATTTTTCATAGTGTTTTTTGAGGTAATTACTTGCAGGTTACATCTAAACTGCAAAGTTGTGGAAGCAGTGTATGAAGCATTTAATGAATGAAATAGCTCTTGCTTCAGTGTTTCTGTCCTTAATGCTTTTCATGCCACCCCATAAACAATTATCTAGATGTTCCCCTGCTCATAAGACCATGAAGCTGTTATGAAGCGGACAGGAGACAGAGGTAAGGAAACGTTAGGGTGTTTATTAAATGACAACAAGGAGCACATGAAGGATAGCCAGGAGGATCAGGAATGATGTTGGGGTCTTTTCCTCCGTGGCTGGGTAACAGGAATACACGAGGATGGACAGCACACACCAGATACAGCTGACAGAGGATGACACAGACTTGGAAGGACTGGAAGACAGGACGATTCGGGAGGACCAGGAAGACTAGGAGGAATACAAAGAGAACAGGTAAGTAAATCGTTTGTTTTAGCTGAGGATGACTACGCTGAGTGGTCGCTCAGTTGTCCGCTTTCGTCGAGACGAGCCCGGACAATGAGCGACTGGAGTGCTGTGCTTTTATCTGGTGCTCGTGAATGTGATGCAGCTGTGTGCTCATTAGAAGTCAGGTGATGGTGATCTTCGTGAGTGGGGATCGTGAGAGCCTGACCAATCCGTGACAGTACCCCCCTCCCCAGGGCCCGCTCCTGAGGGCCGACACCTCCGACGCCGTGGTGGTCTCCCTCTGCCTCTAGGCGCTGGGAACTCAGGGTGGCTCTCATGAAACTCCACCATGAGACTAGGATCGAGAATATCAGCTCTGGGAACCCATGTCCTTTCTTCGGGGCCGTACCCTTCCCAGTCCACCAGGTACTCCAACTGGCCACCACGACGTCGGGAACGCAAGATCTCCTTCACTGCGTAGACGGCTCCTTCTTCTAGGAGCAGTGGAGGAGGGGGTTCCTCTTCGTGGTCAGGCTCTGTGGAGGGAAGAACAGGATCGTGATAGGGTTTCAGGAGTGATACGTGGAATGTAGGGTGAATACGGTAGTGAGAGGGTAATTGTAGTTTGTAGGTGACGGGGTTAACCTGTTCCACGATGGTGAAGGGACCAACAAATCGGGGACTTAACTTGCGAGAGGGCAGTCGCATGCGTATGTCCCGGGTGGATAGCCACACCTTTTGTCCGGGTGTGTATCTGGGTTCTTCAGACCTTCTTCTATCGGCGGTTACCTTGCTTCGACGGACTGCCCTCTGCAGATGTTGATGAGCCTCGTCCCAGACTCTCTCGCTCTCCCGGAACCAGTGATCCACTGCGGGGACATCAGATGGTTCGCCATCCCAGGGAAAGAGCGGTGGTTGGAAGCCCAGGACGCACTGGAATGGCGTGAGTCCGGTGGAGGGTTGCCGCAGTGAATTTTGGGCATATTCTGCCCAGCCCAAATACTGGCTCCAGGAGCTCTGGTGACCACTGCAGAAGGTCCTCAGGAACCGTCCCACCTCCTGAATCTTCCTCTCTGTCTGCCCGTTGGTTTGGGGATGATATCCAGAAGAGAGGCTGACGGCCACACCTAGGAGCTTGAAGAAGGCTTTCCATAGACGTGAGATGAACTGTGGACCTCTGTCCGACACAATATCTTCTGGAATACCAAATGACCTGAAGACTTGATTAAAGATATTGTCGGCTGTTTCAAAGGCTGTGGGAAGACCTTTCAGAGGGATTAGTTTGACAAACTTTGAGAATCTATCTACGATGACTAGAATACAGGTATTACCTTCTGACGAAGGGAGGTCAGTGATAAAGTCCACTCCTAGGTGTGACCAGGGACGGTTCGGAATCGGCAAGGGATGGAGCTTTCCAGCGGGTAGATGACGTGGGCTCTTGGATTGGGCACAGTCCTTACAGCCCTGAACATATTGCCTCACATCCCTTGCCATGTTTGGCCACCAGAATCGTTGGGATACTAGCGAGAGAGTATTGTTGATCCCTGGATGTCCAGTGCCTAGCGAGGTATGTAAGGAGTGGATCAGATCTACCCGGTGTTCAGGTGGTATGAACTGCCGATGAGGAGGGCATCCCGGCGGAGCAGGGGCTTCCGGAGTGGCAACGACTGGAGGAGTGTTCCAGGTGATCGGACAAATGGAGATGTGTTCGGGAAGAATCTTCGTTGGGAGTTCTTCATGATCGTGATGCTCGTGTAAACGAGAGAGAGCGTCTGCTCTTAGATTCTTGGGTCCTGGACGATAGGAAATGGAGAAATCAAAACGTGAGAAGAAAAGTGACCATCTGGCTTGACGTGGACATAGTCTCTTGGCCTCTTTGATATATTGGAGGTTTTTGTGATCTGTGATCACCTGGAACGGATGTTTGGCTCCCTCCAACCAGTGACGCCACTCCTCCAAGGCTAGCTTGATTGCTAGAAGCTCCCTGTCTCCTATGCTGTAATTCTGCTCCGCCGGGCTCAACTTCCGAGAGAAATAGGCACAGGGATGCAGTCGGGGCGGTGTATCATGATGTTGGGATAATACTGCCCCGACGCCGGTGGTGGATGCGTCCACTTCCACCACGAAAGGAAGATTTGGGTCAGGATGAGTCAGGAGTGGGGCCCTTGTGAACTCCTTCTTAAGAAGGCGGAAGGCTGCGGCTGCTTCTTTGGTCCACTCCAGTCCTTTGGGTTTACCCTTGAGGAGATTAGTGAGAGGTGATGTAATCCTGCTGTAGTCCTTGATAAACCGTCTATAAAAGTTAGCAAACCCAAGAAACCTCTGGAGCTCCTTAATGGAAGTGGGTTCTGACCAGGATAGAACAGCCTCAATTTTCTTCCCATCCATACGTATACCGGTTTGGTCAATGATGTATCCCAAGAAATGAACCGACTTCTGGTGGAATGAGCATTTCTCCGCTTTGAGGTAGAGGTGATGTTCTCTCAATGTGTGTAGGACCTCCGCAACGTGTTGGCGATGTTCGGCCTCACTCCGGGAGTAAATGAGGATGTCATCTATGTACACTATTACAAAGTGGTGAAGAAACTCCCGGAGGACTTCATGAATGAAGTTTTGGAATACGGAGGGGGCGTTGACCAGACCGTAAGGCATGACCTCATATTCATAGTGGCCAGTAGGGGTCACGAATGCTGTCTTCCATTGGTCCCCCTCACGTATTCTTATCAGATTATACGCGCTGCGGAGGTCCAATTTAGTGAAGACTTTAGCTTCTCGGAGCTGTTCCAAAGCGGCTGGTACCAGAGGAAGGGGATATCGGTATTTTACTGTACCGTTATTTAGGACCCTGTAGTCGATGCATGGACGCAGCCCTCCGTCCTTCTTGGCCACAAAGAAGAAGCTTGAGGCGGCTGGTGATTTTGAGTGACGTATGTACCCCTGACTCAGAGCCTCCCTTATGTAATCTTCCATTGCCTGATTCTCTGGAAGCGAGAGCGGGTAGATCCTACCTCTTGGCAACTGGGCATCTGGAACTAGGTCGATCGCGCAGTCCCATGGCCGATGCGGCGGTAGCTGGGAAGCTCTCTTGGGGCAGAAGACATCATGAAAGGAGCTGTACTCCTTAGGAATGTGGATAGACTGCTTCTCAGGAGGACTCTCGACCGATGTTGTAAACAAAGAAATGGGGTTCCGACCTTGAAGAGGGAGATTTGGAAAACAGGTAGGTGTACATCCAGATCCCCATTTCTTTATCTCTCCTGTGCCCCAAGAGATGATGGGATCGTGCTTCACCAGCCACGGGCGCCCTAGAATGATGTCCATATTTGCACCCTCCAGAACCAGAAATTGAATCCTCTCTTGATGTAACAACCCCACTTGAAGAAGGATGTCTTCGCATTGTCGATGGATACGGGTCGAAGATCGAGTGCACTGGGTTATCGGTTGTATCTGGTATATATGCGAGGACGCCTCAGTACGTAGGTGGAGTTGACGACAGAGGGATTGGGAGATGAAGTTCCCTGCTGACCCGGAGTCGATGAGGGCTGTGACAAGGAGAGAAATAGAGGCAGTAGTTATTTGTACGGTGGTAGTAAGTGGTTTACATTGTTCAATATTCGTACTGAATACACTCACTGAAGTCCGAATGGGACGAAGGGGACACTCCATACGGGTGTGTCCACTGACACCGCAGTATAGACACAGACCCCGGGTCAGCCTCCTCTGTCGTTCCGCTGATGTCAGTCTTCCAGACTCTATTATCATGGGTTCTGGTTCTGGAGAGGCTGTTGACTCAGGCGATTGGAGGAGTGCAGACGAGGGGGTGATGGTGTCCTGTTGATAGGAACGGAGACGATCGGAACATCGGAGAGAATGTTGGATGAATCTCTCCAGACCCATAGTATCATCTAATGTGGCCAGCTGGATTCGGAGAGTGGGTTCCAAGCCGAGCCGGTACGTGGTCAACAACGATCTCTCATTCCATCCACTTGCAGCTGCTAGAGTGCGAAACCGGAGAGCATATTCCTGTGTAGATAGAGTACCTTGCTTTAGATGATACAGCTGCTCTCCAGCGGCTACTTCCCCATCAGAACGTCCAAACACCTCTTTGAAATACTCCGTGAAGGTAGTGATGGAATTCATGACCGGCCCGGCTTGGTTCCAGATCGTCTCAGCCCATTTAAGTGCAGGTCCAGAGAGTAGTGATACGATGTAGGCGATCTTTGACTTATCTGTGGGATATAGAGAAGGTTGCATTTCGAATATGAGGGAACATTGTAACAGAAAACCATTGCACTCCCCCGCTCCGCCTGAGTAGGGCGCTGGTCGGGCCATGGGACTGGAAGGAAGGGCCGAAGAAGAAACTGTGGAGGCGGAAGTGCTCGGTGCTGGTGGTGCGTTGGAAAGTGGTGCTGGTGGCTGTAGAATCCGCATCAACTGGTCCACCAGCTCTTGAAAGTGATCGGGGGTGCTCATGTTGTCGTCGTTAAGGGTCCGGGCTTCTGTTATGAAGCGGACAGGAGACAGAGGTAAGGAAACGTTAGGGTGTTTATTAAATGACAACAAGGAGCACATGAAGGATAGCCAGGAGGATCAGGAATGATGTTGGGGTCTTTTCCTCCGTGGCTGGGTAACAGGAATACACGAGGATGGACAGCACACACCAGATACAGCTGACAGAGGATGACACAGACTTGGAAGGACTGGAAGACAGGACGATTCGGGAGGACCAGGAAGACTAGGAGGAATACAAAGAGAACAGGTAAGTAAATCGTTTGTTTTAGCTGAGGATGACTACGCTGAGTGGTCGCTCAGTTGTCCGCTTTCGTCGAGACGAGCCCGGACAATGAGCGACTGGAGTGCTGTGCTTTTATCTGGTGCTCGTGAATGTGATGCAGCTGTGTGCTCATTAGAAGTCAGGTGATGGTGATCTTCGTGAGTGGGGATCGTGAGAGCCTGACCAATCCGTGACAGAAGCAGTGACTTTTAGATCTTCCAATATCCTAAGAAATGAGTCAGAATGGAAAAATAAAGAGTTTATGATGGTGTCTGTGCAAAGGTTCACCCAAGCTTAAGTTTTTTTTATGTTTTTTTATGCTTATTTGCCTTGAAATCTAAATTCAATTGTCTTAGTGTGAGCCCTTTGAGTCCGCATCAATCTCTTATTTTTACTTGTGTTACATAACGTGAAGTGGTTTTTTTAGCATGCTCATTCACAAATTATTGATTTATCTCAATAGATCATACCTCAATAATAGACCTGCTTGAAAATAAAATATGGTGCTGCAGCCACAGACAATGTTCATGGCATTAAAAACCCTGATTTAGAATCTCTGTCAATGTAAAAGTCTGCCAAACATGAAATATGAAGTAAATACTGTGCTTTTGAACCATGCCAAGTGTGTCATACTGTATTGTTGAATTGTTACTACAGTAGCTGCAACAGCATACTGTAGTATTAATTATAGTGAACTGATAGTTTAACTTTAGTTTTTACTACAGTGAACTGTGGTGTGTTGTAGTATAATAAACTCTGCAGCTTGTAGTCATTTGTTTATATGACTATAGGGGTTGTGTAAACATAACTACAGTATTACCACAACAGATTATTTACTTTATAAAGTACTTTACTATAGTATGGTTCAAAAACACTGCAGTATTTACTATAAATTGAAATCCTTTTTCTTCATGTGATGGGCTAGAATGCAGGTTAGGTTTAGGATTAGTTGCATGTAATTATGCTAATTAAATTGTAATTACTACAGTAAATACATGTAACATATGTAGGAAGGACACCTTAAAATAAATTCAATTTATCTTTATTGCTATAGCTCTTTTATAATGTAGATTGTGTTAAAGCAGCTTAACGCAGAAGTTCTAGTAAGTTGAAACCGTGTCAGTCCAGTTTTTAGAGTTGAAATTCAGTTTAGCTCAGTTCAGTGTGGTTTAATTTTCACTGCTGAAAGTCCAAACACTGAAGAGCGAATCCATCGATGCGCAGCTCCACAAGTGCCAAACCAAGCAAGACAGTGGCGAGGAACAAACTTCACCAATTGACCAAAGTGAAGGAAGCCTTGAGAGAAACCAGGCTCAGTTGGGCACGACCATTTCTCCTCTGGCCAAACGTCTTGTGCAGAGCTGCAGTCTAGGCATCATCCCTTCACTGGTCTTGGATCACATCAATGGTGCTGCACAATCTCTAGAGGCCTCAGGATGACTATCCCCAGTTGGAAATGAAGAAGAACGTAAATAATTAGCGTAGCTGCTGTTATTGGTGTGTTTGAACACGAGATATTAAATATCGAGGCAAAATAGAAGTGCTATAAATGAAAATAGTAATTATATAAACAAACATGTAAAGCATTTGAGAGTTTCTAACACAATGTCTGGTGTATTAAGGAGGAGTGTGTCTTACAGGTGGTTGTCAAGCCAGCTCACCTGCATGGAGCGCACTCATGTATCATACCGTTATGTGATGCATTGTGTGTATGCTTTAATAAAAAGATAGGTCTTTAATCTAGTTTTGAACCTCGAGAGTGTGTCTGTGCTTCGAACATTATCAGGAAGGCATCATTCGCTCATAGCAAACTAATGGTTAGAGATGCTGTTAATATGCATTTGCAATGGAAACCCTCAACAGAAGGACCGGCACTCCAAACGCTGAAGCAAGTACTCAGACTTTGAAGATTACCAAATCAAACACATTTTGTTTAGTGGATTAAGTTAATGCACATATTAATAATTGACCTTAAGAATAACAATGTGAGCTAGCAAAATAAAGATAGTAAATTTGGACTTCACTGTGCACTGTTATGTAAAGTTGATTCTTTATTCCTATAGATAAAGACTGGGAGGATATCAGAAAAATGCCAGAGTACCCTACCTTACAGAAAGATTTCAGAAGAACCACGTAAGTGCAGTGTTTTCTTCCAAAGTAACTCCGTTTATTTCTTTCATCAGCTAAAACTTTATTAAGTTCATGTATTTCAAAGTCTATCCACATTTGCTGAAGTAAATCACTCTTATTGAATATAATGCAAAGCGGCGTTGTGATTCTGTGCTGCATGAAAACAGCTCACTTCTATTTTGTATTCGATTTTGTATTGATGTTAAAGGCTGTGGTGGAAAAAGAACTGAAAAATCTTACTCATGTAAAAGTACCATTACTTTCCCAAAGGTGTAGTGCAAATAGAGTAAAGTATCTGTTGTAAATATTACTCAAAGTATGAGTAAAAAGTAGCCCTTTCAAAAGAGTTTTGAGTAGTGAGGATTATACTGTGAAAGTCGAATGCGTTTACATGCAATTTGTGCGTGTATGTGTGTGAAAACGTAACATTCTGTAGTGCATTTAGTGATTGTTTAAGGCCAATTCAGACATCATACATCCGTCATTCCAGTTTAAACACTCTCTAGGTCATTCTAGGTCTTCTTAGACACCTTTAATGCATCCAAATGGTTAGCTGCATTTATAGTGCCCATGTGTTGAGGTAGTTCAGTATGATGCAATTTAGTTTCTATGTGCGATTTGATTGAACCGGAATCACAGAGTTGATTGTTCTACTTTAGCCAATCCCATAGACAAGAAATGACAAGTGACTGCAGGTTGAAGGAAAATAATGGAGTACAAGTACCGATACAGCACCAAAAAAGTACTCAAGGGAAAGTAAAAGTACACATTTATAAAACTACTTAGTAAATTACAGTTCCTGAGAAAAACTACTCGATTACAGGAGTCTGAGTATTTGTAACGTGTTACTTCACACCACTGATTAAAGGCGACACTCTTCGTTTTGATGACCGAGTGTGCAGAAATGTGTCATGTGGTGACGTTTCTGTTGTGTTTTTCAGATATGCCAACAGCAGTCTCATCAAATACATGGAGAAACATAAGGTCAAACCAGACAGCAAAGTGTTTCTACTGGTGAGTGTTTACATGCATTACCTGGATCAGATTGTATGTTGAAAGCTTAACTTTTGCCTTAATAAAACAGATACTGAAGTATGCAAACCGCCTTAGGCCAGGATTATTCATTCATTCATTCATTCATTCATTCATTCATTTTCTTTTCAGCTATCAGTTAAACAATTCAAAACTATTATTTTATATATTTTTAAAGTTTGGCTGCATAAGGGACCGATCACAGCGAACGTGTTTTTGCGTTGAGAGACGCATCTGTTAAATGGTTTACTAACGACCGCAAGTGTTTTACATGCTGCTTATTTTTGCTTACAACCCAGAATAAAAAGAAAAAATAAGTGATAATGGCCTTGATTTCACTTCTAATCTTGAGTTGAGCAGTTCAGTTCTTTAGCACTTTGACCACTTGTTATTTAAGCACTTTAAGCACTTGTTATTGTTCAGAAGAAAACACTTTATTTGACAGTACTTTTTAAATAAATGGTGCACAGCATAATTATTGAAGAATCTCAGTCTCAGTTTACCAGTTTTTTTAAGCACTTTAAGCTCTTGTTACTTTATTTTTGTTATTATTGTTAATATTTGAATTAAGTCCTTCTGTGCAGTTTCTCTTCTGTGAGACTGTTCTTCTCTCACAGCCGCCATTGTTGTTGTGTTTAGGAGTCCACTCGAGTGGCGTTACACTCTACAACCCAGCCCACTGCAGCGCGGGTGTGTCGGATGACTCAAAAACAGTATATCGTCAAACAGTCTTTTCTAACTTTATTTTGGCCTCAAAGGAAGAACAAAAAAGAAGTATACTAGTCCCTTAAAGATTAAAATAAGCAAATTTTTATGTCTCTTTTGGGATGTCATAACAACCCTGCTGAAAAATCCAGCTTAAACTAGCCTAGGCTGGTTGGCTGGTTTTAGCTGGTTGACCAGCCTGGTTTAAGAGGGGTTTTGGCCACTTCCAGCCTGGTCTTAGCTGGTCAGGCTGGAAAATGACCAGCTAAAACCATCTAAAACCAGCTTGACCAGCCTGGTTTAAGCTGGAATTAGCTGGTTTTGGCTGGGCTCCCAGCCTGGCTACACTGGTCAAGCTGGTTTTAGCTGGTCATTTTCCAGCCTGACCAGCTAAAACCAGGCTGGAAGTGGCCAAAACCCCTCTAAAACCAGGCTGGTCGACCAGCTAAAACCAGCCAATCAGCCTAGGCTGGTTTAAGCAGTTTTTTTTCAGTAGGGAGTGCACTGCTCATTCGCAGAATCTACTGTAATTGTGAAATCCTCATGAGACTGATGTACATGTTGTCCATGGGCCGTAACAGTGCACAAGTTAAACCATTCCCTAGTAAAGAGAGACTAAGTTACAGCTACTATGAAATGTTTTGTGGTGCACCACTGAACTTGGTTTAATCGTAACTCTGTGTTCACGAAACATATTTACAGCAGCCTTCCTCCACCCATGAACAACAGTAGAAAAGAGGCGACAGCAGATTAGTCTACGTTGAGGAGCTCCGGGTTGATAATGAGGAAGCACATGTTCTCGTCCGTCATCTCTCTCTGCTCACAGTGTTTTGATTTGATTTAGTTTTTGATGTCCTGCCAAATCTCACCTTTCATTCCGGTTTGTGAAAGACAAGGTTCGTTTTAAGGAGTGTTTTGGTTTTGTTTGTATCCTTCAATTGAAGTGAGAATTCCTTCATGTCTGAATTTATCTTCCTGTTCATTTCACACCTATTTCAGGCCACTTTCCCATTTAACAATTCAAAGGATTCTGATGGGTTATTACGTCATTCATTGCAACTATGCATTACGTGAAGTTCAAGCTGCGGTCACACTAGAGTTTGATAATCCTGCGTAAAAGGGGCAGGATTAAACAAGATTAATAGACATTAAAAAAGCGAGCGATTGCTCCATGTTTTAAATTTCTGTCCAGAGAGGTCATGTTTTGATCCTCGATTGGTCTCATGCAGTCAAGTGATGCGATTTCGCAGGTCAGAGTTCACCAAGCTTGCGAAACTTGATGCATGAACTTGTGTTTCCGGTCTGACGCATTCACGTGCGTATGAATGGAAGTCTAGTGTGACTGCAGCTTTATTTATAGACTAATTTCGAGAGGATCACGTGCTTATGATTGTCACTGCTGGCCCCGAGTTAAGCTAATGTATGATCCACCAATCATACGATTCCTAACTTAGTATAAATAACCAAAGCATCTTACCTTAGTCATGTTCGTGACTCCTCTTTCTTCCTCTATAGGGCAGCACGGCGGCCCAGTGGCTAGCACTGTGTCCTTACAGCAAGAATGCCTCTGGTTTGGATCTCTACCTGGCCAGTTGACAATTCTGTGTGGAGTTGATGTTCTCCCCATGCTTGCGTGGGTTTTCCCCGGGTCCTCCGGTTTCCTCCCACAGTCCAAAACATGAGACATAAGTAAATTGACTAAACCAATTCAGCACCATAGATGAATTTCACCAGCAGAATACCCTCAAAGCAATCCTTAAGCAGCAGCAGGGGGGTTCCTTGAGAGCTGCCTGAGCTCAAAATCTCAGCTCACCCTGTAAACGGGAGGGAGCCCCGAGCTTGAGGATCGTATGAGCTCAGGGCTCTCTCCCAGGACAGAATGCCAAATAAGCTTTATAATCAATCATCAGCTAAGTGTGAACTCTTGAACTTACACCAGTGGTTCTCGGATCCCCCATCCCTGCACATTCTGCACATCTCTTTTATTTGACACACAAGGATCAGTTGATGGATCTCTCAGTTCACAAGCTGATGATCTGAATCAGGTGTGTTAAGTAAGGAGGACATAAGCTGCGTCCCAAATGGCACACTATACACTATACAGTTATGCACTATGCACTTACACACTCAGCAGCATAGTATATGTATGTAGTGTCGTCTCAAATAGAACAATAATCATTTTTGTACTAAGTGAAGTTTCACAAACTAATTTCGAGAGGAGCACGTGATATGATCGACTACAGCTGGTCCTTATCGCTAATCATTAGCTAGCTTATCAGATCATTCCAAAACTACTATAAATATCCTTCCTAAACTTCATTCCCTATCTTCGTTTTGGAAGCCCCCCATCCTTCCCTTTTCCCTTCTCCTCAATTCTAGGATCGGGCGAAAGTAGCTGGTCAGTTTGAGTTTGCATGTTCTCCCTGTGTTCACGTGGGTTTTCCCTAGGTACTGCTGTTTCCTCCCACAGTTTAAAAGCATGTGACATAAGCGAAGTGTAATAACAGTCACAAGCAATTAACGCATACATACTGAATCAATCAGAACCACCATATTAGCCAATGTATAAATAGGGGCTCTCGAGAAATACCTGATCTCGTATCCCTCCTAATGCTCATGGACCAGGCAGGAACATTGGGCTCATCTATCTCCGAGCTCAGGGTTCTAACCCGGGACAGCATGCCAAACCTGCTAATATAGTCGAGCATTATTGAAGTGTGAACTCTTGAAGCGGAAATTCAAAGCAGTTTCAAGAGTATAGTAAATTGAAACCATGTCAGTCCAGTTTTCAGAGTTGAAGTTCAGTTTAGCTCAGTTCAGTGTGGTTTAATTGTCACTGCTGAAAGTCCAAACACTGAAGAGCAAATCCATTGATGCGCAGCTCCACAAGTGCCAAACCAAGCAAGACAGTGGCGAAAATGAACAATGGCCTTTGAGAAAATGTAGTGCAACCCAAGTACAATATTAGTTACAAGTAGCTAGCAGTTGCTAAGCCTCTAGTGTGGATCTTATATTCCAGTTTAAGCAGGATCTTATGAACAGCTGGTGCGACCCTACCCTGGACACCAACAAGTTGACTAATCATTCACTAATCATCATTCTGAGTGCTAAGTGTGATGTGTGTTCATCTCATCTAGCTGCAGAAGTTGCTGACTATGGACCCCACCAAAAGAATCACATCTGAGCAGGCACTGCAGGACCCCTATTTCCTGGAGGACCCCTTACCAACGTCTGAGTAAGACTTGTCAGACACACAGACACACACACAGACTTGTTCCTATATCCTGATGGGGACTCTCATAGATTTAATGATGTTTCTGCTGTATATTCTCAGTATAACTGTGTATTCTCTTTCCCTAAACTGAACCCTCACAGGAAATAATCTGCATTTTTACTTAAATACTTTATTCTGTGTGATTTATGAGTATGTTAAGGACCAACGGTAACTTTGATCATCATGGTGACACAAGTCCACATGAGTTTGTGTGCATTCAGGTTTAAGTCCCCTCTTGGATATAAGTATAAGTACACTCACACACACACAAACACACATTGACAGGGCTGCACAATACATCGTTTCAGCTTTTACACTGAAATATGTGTATCTGCAATATTCACATCGCAGGATAGTCAATGTTAAGTCAGGATTACAAACACACGTTTCATTTATGGAGTCACTGCAGGGTTTAACCACATTAGCGTGAAAGTGCATCTGTTGTGTGTGTGTTTTTAAGGCCTGTGAATGTGTGAGTCTTTCATGTCAGCTTAAAGCATTTAAGCTAAATAAATGATAACCTTTAAACCTTTAACAAAGATGAACTGCATTTAAAGGGGACCTATTATGCCCCTTTTCGCAAGATCAAATTAAGTCTCTGATCTCCCTTTGTTTGAGCTCAAAATACCACACGGATGATTTCTACCACAAGATGTTTTCTAACTCTCTTAAACTGACCCTTTAGGCATTCATCCAAATTGTAGCATTTATATTTCTATATTATTCCTGAAAACAAGACCTTGATTTTTGCTTGTCTAGAAATCATCTCTTGATTTAAAAATTTGCAGATATTCGGACTAGAAACAAGACAAGAACTCTAAGTAAGAACGGAATTCTTTGCAGTGTTTTCATAGTAAAGCGCAGTGGCTGCTGGCTCTGACCTGCAATCAGAGTAATCATCCTCAAGATCTGGCCTTTGTGCAGATTCTCTGAATTTCAGGCTGTGATGTTGCAATACTTTGCCTGGCCTTCACTGAAATGACGGCTTTCAGACAAACCCTTTAATTATAAGGGGGTGTTTGCTTGCTCTTGGCCATGTAGCTTTGCGTACCACAGATATTTTCATCTTTCTCACAGCTTTTATAGCAGGATGAACACCAGTTACAAGGGCTGGGCGATACCACAAAAATCTCTAATCATGATATAAGCCATTTCACATACTGATAACGATATATATCACGATATCCTACCATTTCTGTAAATTCCAGCCTGATCTCACGAGAAAACGTAAGTATTTTACGTTTTGACAGTTTAGTGGATAATTCGGACGAATTCGTACGAGTTCAGTCGTACGAAATTGTACGATTTTAAAAAGGAGGCGTGGCACCTAACCCCACCCCTAAACCCAACCGTCATTGGGGGATGAGCAAATCGTACTAAATTGTACGAATTAGATCGTACGAATTAGCCACTAAATCAAAATGTTACGAATTGCCGTGAGATTGTGTTGCAAATTCAGTTAATTAATAGCTTAAATTAGTGCTGGGCGAGTTTATTTCTCAGAAACTATATCCTTCATGATATAGTTTTTTGAAAAAGGAAAAAGGAAGGGCATCCGCTGAGTATGGTTAAATAAATGTACCACTAACTGCGGAATAGTTAGTGGTTCATTCCGCTGTGGCGACCCCTGATAGGACTAAGCCGAAGGACAATGAATGAATGAATAAAATGAAATGTGTAAACACCTGGGGCGTAGCGGACATTTTAAAAGTGGGGGGGAGGGGCGGCTATATGAGATCATATGTTTATATAATTATTAATCGCATGTTTCTAAATGGTCTGTCTCTAAAAGTGAGGGGGACGGATCCCCCTCGTCTCCCCCGGTTGCTACGCCCCTAGTAAACACTGTACTTTTATCTTTCTGACGATGTTATCATTCATGTTTCTGTCTGCATCCCTATAATAGCGTGTGATATTGCGCTCTTATAAATTATGAATATTATATTAATATTACCATAAACACTGTAACACCACAAAATAAACAATACAGCATAATAGAAAATGATAGACTTTTTATTTTGTCCATACGATAAATATCGTCGTATCACACAGACCTACCAAATGGGAACCAGTAGCTGCTCCTGTAAAAATGTCATCTCTGTGTTTCAGTGTGTTTGCCGGCTGTCAGATCCCCTACCCCAAACGAGAGTTCCTGAGTGAGGATGAACCAGAGGAGAAAGCAGAGAAGGTATTGATGCCTGATTTATTGATTTACTTCATTACATACAGTCTACACTTGTGCATCGAGTGCACTTGGCTAGGTCTGACACGGGGTGCGTCTCAATCAGAAGCCTTGTTCAATAGTCGGTGCACTGATCTGGGCGTCAGCCTTTTTCAATGCTTTGTCTATCGCTGAATTATCGCAGTGCACTGAAATATTTGCACCCTGAAACATATTGAAATCAATTCCTTTTGTTTCATTCATTCATTTTCTTTTCGGCTCAGTCCCTTTATAAATCTGGGGTCACCACAGCGGAATGAACCGCCAACTTATCCAGCATATGTTTTATGCAGAGTGATTGACAGGAGGTGTGGTTATGTAGAGTTGAGTGATTGACAGGAGGTGTGGTGATGTAGAGTTGAGTGATTGACAGGAGGCGTGGCTATGTAGAGTTGAGTGATTGATAGGAGGCGTGGCTATGTAGAGTTGAGTGATTGATAGGAGGTGTGGCTATGTAGAGTTGAGTGATTGACAGGAGGCGTGGCTATGTAGAGTTGAGTGATTGATAAGAGGTGTGGCTATGTAGAGTTGAGTGATTGATAGGAGGCGTGGCTATGTAGAGTTGAGTGATTGATAGGAGGTGTGGCTATGTAGAGTTGAGTAATTGATAGGAGGCGTGGCTATGTAGAGTTGAGTGATTGACAGGAGGCGTGGCTATGTAGAGTTGAGTGATTGACAGGAGGCGTGGTGATGTAGAGTTGAGTGATTGACAGGAGGCGTGGCTATGTAGAGTTGAGTGATTGACAGGAGGCGTGGCTATGTAGAGTTGAGTAATTGATAGGAGGTGTGGCTATGTAGAGTTGAGTGATTTACAGGAGGCGTGGCTATGTAGAGTTGAGTGATTGACAGGAGGTGTGGTGATGTAGAGTTGAGTGATTGACAGGAGGCGTGGCTATGTAGAGTTGAGTGATTGATAGGAGGTGTGGCTATGTAGAGTTGAGTGATTGATAGGAGGTGTGGCTATGTAGAGTTGAGTGATTGACAGGAGGCGTGGCTATGTAGAGTTGAGTGATTGATAGGAGGTGTGGCTATGTAGAGTTGAGTGATTGACAGGAGGTGTGGCTATGTAGAGTTGAGTGATTGACAGGAGGCGTGGCTATGTAGAGTTGAGTGATTGACAGGAGGTGTGGCTATGTAGAGTTAAGTGATTAACAGGAGGTGTGGTGATGTAGAGTTGAGGGATTGACAGGAGGCGTGGCTATGTAGAGTTGAGTGATTGACAGGAGGTGTGGCTATGTAGAGTTAAGTGATTAACAGGAAGCGTGGCTATGTAGAGTTGAGTGATTGACAGGTGGCGTGGTGATGTAGAGTTGAGTGATTGACAGGAGGCGTGGCTATGTAGAGTTGAGTGATTGACAGGAGGCGTGGTGATGTAGAGTTGAGTGATTGACAGGAGGTGTGGCTATGTAGAGTTGAATGATTGACAGGAGACGTGGCTATGTAGAGTTGAGTGATTGACAGGAGGTGTGGTGATGTAGAGTTGAGTGATTGACAGGAGGCGTGGCTATGTAGAGTTGAGTGATTGACAGGAGGTGTGGCTATATAGAGTTAAGTGATTAACAGGAAGCGTGGCTATGTAAAGTTGAGTGATTGACAGGAGACGTGGCTGTTTAGAGTTGAATGATTGACAGGAGGCGTGGCTATGTAGAGTTGAGGGATTGACAGGAGGCGTGGTGATGTAGAGTTGAGGGATTGACAGGAGGCGTGGTGATGTAGAGTTGAGGGATTGACAGGAGGCGTGGTGATGTAGAGTTGAGTGATTGACAGGAGGCGTGGTGATGTAGAGTTGAGGGATTGACAGGAGGCGTGACTATGTAGAGTTGAGTGATTGACAGGAGACGTGGTGATGTAGAGTTGAGGGATTGACAGGAGGCGTGGCTATGTATCATTGAGTGATTGACAGGAGACGTGGCTGTGTAGAGTTGAATGATTGAAAGGAGTTGTGGCGATGTAGAGTTGAATGATTGACAGGAGGCGTGGCTATGTAGAGTTGAGTGATTGATAGGAGGTGTGGCTATGTAGAGTTGAGTGATTGATAGGAGGTGTGGCTATATAGAGTTGAGTGATTGATAGGAGGTGTGGCTATGTACAGTTGAGTGATTGACAGGAGGTGTGGCTATGTAGAGTTGAGTAATTGACAGGAGGCGTGGCTATGTAGAACAGGAGAGATGTAAACTCACTCTTGGAGAGAAGAGAAAGCGCTTACCGCCGTGGGGTAAAAACTCTTTAAGAAATCATTAAAAACTCTTAAATAAGTAATAGAGATGTTTTATTGATCCCGTGGTACTTATTGAACTGATTTAAATATTTCTGTATAATGTGTTGAAAAACTACATTTTGACAAAACTAAACAAACTCAAGAGATTTGGGGCCGAATCCACCCTCCCCCCCTCGGCACTCGTTGTTTGTCTTTAAGAGAGAGGCAGTGGTGGACCGGCTCAGATAGCAGTGTTGTTAAGCTCTGCACTGGGACACTGAGGCATGAAATGTATCCAGGCAAAATGCAAACACACAAACACACATAGACGCCGCATAAAACAACCATCTCATTGCTGGACTAATATTTACTTGTGCATTTAGTGTCTTTATCCACATCATAAAATGCTCCTGCGACTGCTGCTGTTCTGAGTAGCAGAATATGAGGATGGCTACGGGTGTGTTTGAGCAAGTGAGCCTTGCAAACACACCCAAAACACACATCTATTATTACACAACTAAAAACCTGCAGACCTGGACTGGATTCCAAACACACACAGGTCACGATGCTCACGGTGCTAGTTTAACAATATACATTTCATCATGTTTTCTTTTCAGGTTTAATTGTGCCACTGTAAAAAAAATACATGCTTACACACCAATCAATTTGAGTTAGGACAACATGAAGGAATTAAGTTATTCGATAAATTATTAGTTTTTACAAATTGTAGTGGATTAAACATAAAACAGTTCAGTTCTCCCCCGAAAAACTCAAGAGTTGTGTTGTTTCAGCTGATTTTAAATAAGTAGTTTGAACAAACAGCAAACTTCATTTTTTGAAAGACTGGAGCCGCATTACAGAAATGTTTTGTTTTAATGTTCACTAACTTAATTTAGTTTAGTTTATTTAAAAGTTAACAGGACAGGGTATTGCATCACAATTCCCTGAAATGCGTCAAACACACTCTTGAAACACTATTTGACTGATAAAAATGCTAATATATACTGTAGTATAATAAACAAACAAAGAAAAACAATAATCAAAAAGCATCAAACATGATAAATGATTAGTTATATATGCAGAAATGTAAGAGCTCGAGGAATAAAAAAAAGAGTTCATGATGTTTAGTTTTACTCCTGGGTATGGCAAATGTCTCTTATGCCACCAAAGAAGGTTGGATGACACTGGAGGAAACAATAGGCAGGAAACAATGCAGTGGTGATAAACTGTCATTGAGTATTTTAGTGAGAGTACATATGGTGACAGTGTTGGGACAACTTGAAGTGGGAATACCTATCCGACAGCATCGCTTTTGGATCCTCTCTAACTCCTCAGAGAGACCTTTAGGTAGTCCGCCCCAGACTGGACTGGCATACTCAAGAACTGGCCGTATAAAGGTCAAGTACACTTACATTAAAACAATGGTATATTCTGTGTTGCACCTTCGAAATCATGTACTTAACGTAAGCATCCCATTATAGATCAGGGGATATTTGCACACCAAGCAATTTAATGGTGGAAACTCTACCAATTGCTTGTCCTGAGACAACAGGAGAGGGAGGGGAGGAAATGTTTATCTCTCTTCTTACACTAATTACCATATCCACAGTCATAGCTCTATTCATTTCCAGGTTAAATTTCTCTCCCCATTCCACTATGGAATCCAAGGCCTTCTGGGTAAGTCCAGGTGAAGAAACCCAGTGGTATGATCGCAAATTTGTATTAGAGAAGCAAACTTTAATTTGAATTTCATGCTATCTTTAAAATATCATATCTTATTACTAGTTAGGCAATCTTCAATTGTGTCATTAAGTTCCACAGTCCACTCTTGGGTCGGTTACGAAGCAACCAATGCTGCGCGGGCTGCTAATGACTTAGCCTGAACAAAATAGAAAGCCGCTAATGCATTGTAGATCTCTGCTGGTAGCATTTCCTGTGCTGCTGACTGTAATATCATGTTCGCAGCAGCCTGTAATTACTCAGAAGTGTATCATCATGGAAACGCAACACATCTTCAGGATCCTCCAAGAGCGTTTCAACCACTAAACATCTTCGCTCTTTGTTTTCACTCAATAAATGTTAAGCCACTGCTGTTGGATTGTGCAATTGCAAATGGTTTTTCTTCAGCTTTCCAACTATTTTGAAGTTAGGACAGATGTAGGACAGGGTTGCCTTAAAGTTGTTTCTGTAACACCACCTTCCAATCTGGGGTGTGTTTCCCAAACAACAACGTAACTCACGGCTAATCTATCATAGTACCATGTATCGTTTGGGAAAAGAACGATGTAGTGATGGGTGTTTCTCAAAACCCGTAGTTTCTCTGTCGCAGATCCGCCGTTTGAACCACGTTAGTTATAACGCAAAACGCCTATAATGATGCTCTAATCAGAGTGGAGTAACAACTTCTTTAGAGAAGAACCCCATAATTTCTTTGTGCAAATGATATTGTTTTACACGCACACGCATTTAAATAAAATCCAATATTAGTTTAGCTAAAAACATGCACTCGCTTTCCATATTAATTAAAATATATGTAAATGGCACATATAGAGCTTGTGTATCCTTTACAAATCTTATTGAGAACATTACATATTCTATTCTGAAACATAAAATCACTTACAAAAGCGAACACGTATTATAATCTCATATATAAAACATATAAATCAATCAATAATGAGGCGATTTATTAAGAAATGAAATTTAATAATGAAAAAAATCTACTTTAATAAAAATGTTAATGATGATGATGATTATTATTATTATTAAGTAGGATATTGTTTATTTATTTTTTATTCTTTGACATTTTGACACATGTAAACCACTGCAGAAATGTTCTAATCAACAGGCCCATGCCATAAACAGTACAGATACTTAATAAATAACCTACTATAAATTCAAAGCATTAATGTATGCTGTTTTTTGTTTTCACTAGCTTTGGAGACGTAACGTGAATACCACTTTTAAATAATAGGTCACCTATAGCTTTCGTCATGAGCCACGGCTGTGTTCAAAATGACATCAATGTTTTCAAAGTGCACTGCGAAAGGAGCGCAACTGTAAACATGAAGATCGCTAAAACTGAACTGTAAAAATACTTTGAAAGCAAATTACACGTAAGAGAGACGACTTAAATGCTTTTTAATGCTTTCTAAATGTTAGAATGTTCTAAATGAATAGGGCATAGGGGGGATAACTGGGAATAGAACACAGCCAGGAACTCTGTTTCTAACTACAGCTCCAGAGGTGTAGTTGCAATTGCACAAGTTTGCAATGCAGTTTGCGAATGTTCATTGGAGCGATGGATTTGGGAAACACCAAATGAACGAACTATGTTTGTAAAGACAGAACTTGCGACCTTACTTGGCTAACAATGGTTTTCGGAAACGCACCCCTGTATAGTTAACATAAGATACCACACTCGGCTTTTGTCCTAAATTTGGTCCAAACTAAAATGACTGAAGTGACCAAACAGATCAAACAGACCAAACAAGCTCCCTGATGTACAGTTGAAGTCAGAATTATTAGCCCCCCCTGTATATATTAACCCCCAATTTCTGTTTAACAGAGAGAAGACTTTTACATCACATTTCTAATCATAATAGTTTAATAACTCATCTCTAATAACTGATTTATTTTCTCTTTGCCATGATGACAGTAAATAATATTAGACTAGATATTCTTCAAGACACTTCTATACAGCTTAAAGTGACATTTAAAGGCTTAACTAGGTTAATTAGGGTAAAGTTAGGGTAATTAGGCAAGTCATTGTATAACAGTGTTTTTTCTGTAGACAAAACATATTTTTGCCTTATTCTTTATGTCTGTAATAATGAGTGCATTACTGTAACAATACGAATGCTGGACAGCAGAGGTGAGGATCCAATTGGAGAGTCTTTATTACACAAAGAATGGTGAGGCAGGCAGGCAGGAGATCGCTGCAGGCAGCTAACAGCAAAAATCAACAAACAAAGCAAAGAATCAAAACACAGCAAGGCAAGGAGAAACGCTTCGTAATGCTACTGGTACAACAATACTCAGAGATGATAATCTGCAACTGTGTGTGTGTGTGCGTGTGTGTGTGTAAAGTGTATATATATATATATATATAATGTTCATATCTTAGAGTGTTAGTTAGCTGATAAACATAACACGGTTTAATTTAAAGATGATAAATAATTCAAGCATAACAATTACTCCACTGACATATACAGTTGAAATCAGAATTATTAGCCCCCCTGAATTATTCGCCCTCTGTTTTTTTCCCCAATTTCTGTTTAACGGAGAGCAGATTTCTTCAACACATTTCTAATCATAATAGTTTTAATAACTCATCTCTAATAACTGATTTATTTTCTCTTTGTCATGATGACAGTAAATAATATTAGACTAGATATTCTTCAAGACACTTCTATACAGCTTAAAGTGACATTTAAAGGCTTAACTAGGTTAATTAGGTTAACTAGGCAGGTTAATTAGGCAAGTTATTGTATAAGGATGGTTTGTTCTGTAGACTATCGAAAAAATAAATAGCTTAAAGGGGCTAATAATATTGAACCTAAAATGGTTCATAAAAAAATTAAGAACTGCTTTTATTCTAGCCGAAATAAAACAAATAAGACTTTCTCCAGAAGAACAAATATTATCAGACATACTGTGAAAATTTCCTTGCTCTGTTAAACATAATTTAGGAAATATAAAAAAAAAATTCAAAGGGGGCTAATAATTCTCATTTCAGCTGTATATTTCATTGCATTTTTATTTTAAATAATTTCATAATGAATCAGTTTGAAAAGAAAATTCTTGATGAAAGCTATAAACCGTTTCTCTGATGGTGATGTGTTTTTGTTCATTCTGCAGTCATGGTAAAGGCTGTATTTCTGAAATAGATTCATTGTTACAAACCTTTCTTCACATTGACAGATTGTCATACGCTCAAGCTTTTTTATGGAGGCTACACTGAACTAAAACATCCGCAGGTTAAGTTTAGATTAAGATTTTCTTCAGCAAGTTTCCTCTACACGTTTTTCTTCTGCACCTGTTAACTGCAGTGGAGTCATTTTTACATGTAAGCCACATGCCCTCTGCTGGCCAGCATGAAAAATAATATAAAACCAGCAGGAAATACACCTCAAAAAATGCTTTGCTTACAGTTTTCTCTTGTTTCCAGTCCAAATGTGTGAAAAAGTAAAAAATATTGTCTTGTTTAAAGGAGTTTTTCCTTAAAACAAGCCAAATAATCTGCCAATGTGCTAAGCAAGATAAGATTATTCATTTAGCCGGCAGCTAGCTCTCTGCAGGTCACCCGCTGAAGCTAAGCATGGCTGCGCCCGGCCATTACCTGTATGGGGGACCACATGGGAAAGTGGTGTTAGTGAGGCCAGCAGGGGGTGCTCAACCTGCGGTCTATGTAGGTCCTAGCGCCCCAGTATATTGATGGGGACTCTATACTGCTCAGTGAGCACCGTCTTTTGGATGAGACATTAAAAGGAGATCATTCAAAAAACCCAGGATGTCCTTTCAAAAAGAGTAAAGAGTACAGGGTTAACCCTGGCATCCTGGGGGAAACAATGATAATAATGCTGTGTGTTTGTCCTCAGAATCAGACGCAGCAGCACCAGCAGACGGCTGCGCAGACGCAGACACAGACGCAGCAGGCTCCGACACAGCAGAGCTCAGCGCAGACCAACGGCACATCGGGCACCGCAGGGGCAAACACAGGGCCGTCCATGCAGCACGGCCAGGACCAGGGGCCACCAAACAAAAAAACCCGCACCTCAGGAACCGGTGTTCTTCAAACAGACTACCAGGTAAGCAGTGAGGAAAGGATTTATAAATACTCAAATTACTGTCATTGATCCTTTGCAAAGCCCTGCCTCACTTCCCTTTGCCTGACAGGCTTTCAGTAGCTATGATGCTCCCCTATCAACTTGTGCACTCCCCAGGGAAATAGTGAATAATTTCACACTTCCGGCCGGCCGTGTATCCGTAATTTAGGCCCTTAAACACAAATTCAGCATTATTAATATTCATATCACAGACAGGATATCAGCCGATCCTGGAGATTGGATCGGTCATCATGCGGATACCTTCACCATCTACAACAGATGAACACGCCTCAGTTTAATTCCGCCAACATCGTCGTGTAAAATCATAACACAAGCTTTATTCTCTCTTTCTCTTTCTTCACAGCACTCCAGCTCTCGACTTGGCTACCAGAGCAACGTCCAAGGCTCCACCCAGTCACAAAGCACTATGGGATATTCATCCTCATCTCAGCACTCTCATCAGTCTCACCGATACTGAGACTCAAGAACACACATAAAAGCACTTAAATACTTAACATATTCACCACAAGCAGAAAACCAGGCAAATCAGCATTGTCATTCAGTCGGAGTGCCGGGTCAGCCCCGCATTCGAGCCAGCATATCCAAAACTACACAATTACACAACCAATGCCACTCCAACCAAAGCACAACTCTGCAACCCCTTCCTTTGAGCAGAACTTCTCTGAAGGACCAGAGCCATGATCATCCATCAGAACTGGACATCTCAGCAGATTTAATCATCCTCAAGCTCCAGCGCCAACCATGCCTGAAGATCTGTAATGCTCACACTGTCTTACTTTACCACCATTAGACCAAACCAGTCTCAAGACCATCAGTCGAATGCTGTCTAGGTCATGGTTACAGAAGGAAGTGACTATTTCTTAAAGGGGCAGTTCACACAAAAATGAACGTTCCTCAGCGTTTACTCACACTTGAGTGGTCCTACACTCTTCTGTTGAAGATAAAGGAAGATCTACTGAAGACTGTTGGAAAAAAGCAGCCACTAGCTGTGTTTCCATTCAAATATGCAAATTAGGTTTATGTACAAAACTGGAATATTGCATAAAACATTTGCAAATAAAATCGTCACTTCGTGATACACTGGCGCCAAAAATCAGACAGAAAAATGTTTCTGTCGTAGACATGGCTGGGCGATATGGCCTTTTTTAGGAATGCTTGGAGTTGGAGGATGTTAAACTATATAACCTATAAAACCAGCACAATCTCACGGCAATTCGTAACTTTTTGATTTAGTAGCTAATTCGTATGAATTCATACGATCTAATTCGAACAATTTAGTACGATTTGCTAATCACCCAATGACGGTTGGGCTTAGGGGCGGAGTTAGGTGCCACGCCTCCATTTTTAAATCGTAACTGAATTCATACGAATTCGTACGAATTAGCCACTAAACTGACAAAATGTAAAATACTTACGTTTTTTCGTGAGATCAGGCTGATATATCCTATATAACCTTATCATAATTATAATTAACTATAGGATTTAAAAAAGGTCATTTAAAAATTATATTTTACAAGCTCTATTTATAATTGCAAACAAGACGTTCATTCATTCATTTCGGCTTAGTCCCTTTATTAATCCGGGGTCGCCACAGCGGAATGAACCGCCAACTTATCCAGCATATGTTTTACGCAGCGGATGCCCTTCCAGCTGCAACCTATCACTGGGAAACATTCATACACTATGGACAATTTAGCCTACCCAATTCACCTGTACTGCATGTCTTTGGACCCACATGAACACAGGGAGAACATGCAAACTCCACACAGAAACGCCAACTGACCCAGCCGAGGCTCGAACCAGCGACCTTATTGCTGTGAGGCGACAGTACTTCCTACTGCGCCACTGCGTTGCCTACAAGACGTTTATATTAATAATAATAATAATAATAATAATAATAATGACACCATTTTATTGAAATGAAAGTAAAGTACAGTGAAGGTAAACTCATAATGATTGTTAAAAAGGCGCCCCTTTTCAAGATGATTCACTTGGGTTTTCATTATAAAGGAGCATGCATTCAGAGCTTTATTCAGTTTTATTTAGTGCTAAATCAGTTCATATACTCACATTAGGCTAGTGGGTTAGCATTTAATTGCTTTTATTTATGTCGGGTCGCTGCATCTGCTAGATTAGTCTAGTGCAGTGTTTCTCAACCACGTTCCTGGAGGCCCACCAGCTCTGCACATTTTCCATGTCTCCTTAACCAAACACACCAGATTCATATCATCAGCTCATTAGCAGAGACCGAAACATCTGTAATGAGTGTGACAGAGAAAGGAGATATCCAAAACATGCAGTGCTGGTGGTCCTCCAGCAATGTGGTTGAGAAACACTGGTCCAGTGCACTGAGTGAGTTTTGTCAGTGTTGATATTTAACGTCTTTATGGCTGGGTCACATTATTTATCCAAAAACAGCAACGTTGGATTCCAACCTTAGATTCGCTAACGCTTCCTTTCATATACGCATCTTCTTCATTAATTGTCTTATCCAGTACTTCTTACAGTGAGAAACACAAGGTGTGTCTGACGGTGAATGTGTGACCAAGAGCCCTGAATTATGTGTTTTTTAGCAGGTGTCATGTGTATTCGTGTTATTTAATTTCAAAGAGCGCAACATTTCTCCGAGTTCTTCCCGGCTCGCTGCCATTTAGTTAGGTACAATTGCCTTGATCCATGCCGAAGCGCAATTGTCCCCCCTTTCCCTCTTCCTTGACAGCCTGCACTCACACTGCATTTTGCCTTCCGAACTTGAGCACGCTTACATCATAGATGATGCGTTTGATCAGTTTAACAACGAGAGAAGTGCTCTCGCTCACCACAGTGGAGATTGTGCTTTAGTTCTATTGTTATAGTCCGTTGGGATGCATTGACAGATCAAGCACTTCTGACGCTCATAAATGTTCATGAAAGTCCTGGTGCTGCAGGTATTAGGAGGTTTTTGAAGGTGCAGCTGTCGTGCAGTGAGGGGTTTGCGTCTTATAATAAACTACAACAGTTTGTGTTCATTGAACAGTAAGAATGATTAATGAACAAACAGTCCCTTAAAAGTGACGTCACGTTTTCAGTTTCGGGCTCAGGTGTGCTTTGCACTCACACTACAAAGCGCACCGCGCCAAAGCCCAACTGAACCACGCTCTGGCATACCTCTTCCAAACAAACCAGGGCCGGCCAAGTGAACCACACCTTGGTCCGATTCGGAGCACTCACACTTGTCAAACGAACCGGGAAACATGCCTGGGGACGGTTCGAATAGCATAGTGTGAGTGCACCCTGTGAGTGTGTTTCTATGGCAAATATGGGGGAACCCAGAGGGTAGCGTCACTTGTTAGGGTGTCATGGGTGAAAACCGATTTACATTCAAACAAATCGATGTGAACCACACACTCAAGTTAATGGATAAAATCGATTTATCGCCCAGCCCTAGTTGTAGAAGATGCTCTTTTGGGGGTGCAGATGCTCAAGACAGTTCTGGGAGTAGGGTTGCACAATATATGGTTTATCGATATCGAAGTGTTCTCATCTTTAATAGTCACATTGCAGACAACATGTGCAGTTTTTAGTAAGTATTATAGTTGATATACACTACAGGTCAAAAGTTTGGGGTCAGTGGGATGTTTAAATGTTTTAAAATAAGCTTCTCCTGCTCACCAAAGCTGCGTTTATTTAATCAGCCAGTGCAAACGGGTGAGTAGCGGAGTGACATGTGCTCTTTTGGGTTCATCAAAGACCACTCGTGCTGCTGCGTTCTGAAGCAGCTGAAGAGGTTTGATAGAGTTAGCTGGAAGCCCGGCTAGTAGAGAGTTGCAGTAATCCAGTTTGGAGAGAACAAGAGCTTGAACAATGAGTTGAGCTGTATGTTCAGATAGGAAGGGTCGGACCTTTCTGATGTTATAGAGTGCGAATCTGCAAGATCGAGCAGTTCTAGAAATGTGGTCAGAGAAGTTCAGTTGGTCATCAATCGTTACTCCAAGGCTTTTTACCATTTTGGATGCAGTAATGGTTGCTCCATCCATCTGGATTGAAAAGTTATGGTGAAGAGTCGGGTTGGCAGAAACTTCAAGCATTTCCGTTTTCGTGAGGTTAAGCTGAAGATGATGATCTTTCATCCAGTGTGAAATGTCTGACAGGCAGGCTGAGATGCGAGCTGGAACCGAGGGATCATCAGGGTGAAAAGAGAGGTATAGCTGGGTGTCATCAGCATAGCAGTGGTAGGAAAATCCATGTTTCTGGATTGTTTCTGGACTGGTCCTAAAGATGTCTTGTAGATGGAGAAGAGAAGTGGCCCAAGAACAGAGCCCTGAGGTACCCCAGTGTTTAGATGCTGTAGGTTGTAGTAGTAGTAGTAGTAATAAACGCAATAATGACTGGACTAATAATTTCACTTGAAAATACATACAATAAGTAATAAATAAATATTTAATAAATTAAATAGATTTTCACTATAATGAAGTGAAGTTTGAGGTTTTTGAGGCGTATGAATGTGAGCATTTTAAGAGAGTTTAATGCATTCAGACACAAGAAATGTATCAGATTCTGTACTTGCATACTGTCGATGTACGTACACACCAGGACACTTTTTGCTTGCACATTTCGCTGACGTTTAACACCTTGTGTCTAAATTAATGGCGCAGATATGATGTTCACACCACCGCACAAAACACTAGATCATCATGTAAAAGATTTACGCTCATTTTTACACTTCCTTTTGGTTTGTTTTGATGCGACTCGGCACTTTTTCTTCACGTGCCTTTCCAGCATTCTTCAGTTTATCTTCCTTGGTGTTCAAATAAGGACAAAACCGGTTTGGAACAAGTAGAGTATGAGTAAAGGATGACTGATATTTCATGATGGATGAAGTGTCCCTTTAAAGGTGCTGTCCCACTGGGCCTATCTGAAAATAAAAAGTGTTTCTTCAGGGGTGTCACAGCTAGTGAACCTCACCCCATCCTTCTTTCTTTCATTCATCGGCCATCCGCACTGTACAGTGATGAGGATTTTGGCCCAGCGAGCGCAGTGTTTTGTTACGGTTGTGACTGGATCTCAGATTAACGTGAGGTGGCAGTGTTATTCATGGAGTCAGTCTGCTCGGTAGATGTGTGCGATGCAGATGCTGTATCTGTTTCTTCGAGACTGAAATCGGACTAGCGGGACACCGTCCCTACACACGGTCAGTAGCACGATCCAAACTTCCACATCTCTGTTTGTATTTATTTATTTTTTTGTATTCTATTTCCTATCAGTGTGGGTTTATCGTCCGAGATGGCGCCCCTGAAGCTAAGCAGAGACATTTACGGTATATATAAGCAATTGTACATAGGAAGCGAAAGTTCCCTCTTATCTTTCTTCTCCTCAGCCTGCATGTGCGGACAGTCGAGCAGAGACTGGATTTCTGTATCATAACGTGTGCATATTATAAAGACTGAAGAACAAAGAGCACTTACTGAGAGAAAGGAAGCCCCAGCATGACTCTGTGTGTCATCTCTCATAGCTATCACTGCGTTACTACACACATCTGCTTTTGTTATGGAAGAGAGTTTTTATTTGATTTTATTTTTGTAAAATATAGACGTACAGAATCGAGTATATGAGAGGAAACCCTGAGACATTCGTCTTCATCAAAGTTCTTTTTGCATTAGTTATAACAACAACAATAAAAGTAATAACAGCTATTCAAGAGCAAGGAGATGGTTTACTCTGTCCCCTATTTTATTGCAGAATAACATGATAGGATTTTGTGCAGGACTCAAATCTCTAAATGTGAAAAGGTTTGGACACCCTACTGAATGCCTTGCTGTATCAGGACATCATAATACAACTCTTCACGGTGTCTTAACATTTCTAATACATTGGTTGACGCATCTCATTATTTCAATCATTCATTTTACTTCAGATTTGTCTCTGTTTCAGAGGTCACCACAGTGGAATGAACCGCCAACTATTCCTGCATATGTTTTACGCAGCGGCTCCCCTTCCGGCCGCAAACTAGTACTGGGAGACAGCCTCACACACTCATTCACACACACTACGACCAATTTACTTCATCCAATTCCCCTATAGAACATGTGTTTGGACTGTGGGGGAAACCGGAGCACCCGGAGAAAACCCACATCAACACGGGGAGAACATGCAAACTCCACACAGAAACGCCAAACTGGCCCAGCCGGGACTCGAACTAGTAACCTTCTTGCTGTGAGGCAACTAACCACTGAGCTTCATCTGATTGTCTTTGTTTTGACCTTTACAACTGCCCACTGCCAGATTACCCAATTATATTTCAGCACTCCGGGTTGTCTTGGTGGAAAAACAGCGTATTTCATTTCAGTCTTGAAGACTGCATCAATATATGTAGCCTCCAGAAGAGCAGTAGCGGCCTCTGAAATGAGACTCAAGGTTGTTTTTCATTTCCAAACAAATGTAAACATTAGCTGCGCAGCTAACAGCGCAAGACTCGATTGTCAGGCACATCACTCTTGTTTGTGTCCTCAATCTGGCAACCTGTGTTGGCGTGAAGTCATTGGCTGTTTCTCAATATGCGTTCTTCAGCCGTCTTGTGTCCTCGTGTTCTTGTGTAACGTTATCATCAGCTGCCAAAGTTCAGTTCCAATACTCAAGACCGCAAGGACGGAGGACGCGTGAAACTTCCCGGATGTGTTCTTGATATCGAGGACGCACCGATGCAGACTTGAGCACCGAACTCGCTCTAGAAGTCCCAGAAGTCATTGCGACTGGAAGTGGGAAGTGCAGCTTTTTATTTAGATTTCTTATTAAAGTTCAGAGATATAACTGATTTACCTCAGGAGTTTCCCTAAATGAGACGGTGAAAGTAAACATCACCATGGACATCTTAATAAAGGAATAAACACATTAAGAGTGTTTGTTTGCTGAAATTCGTAATAAAATCAGTGTTATTTATATTGTGCGACGAATATTTATGTTTTTATGCAGAGTATATATTTTGAAAAAAGGGAAAAACAATAAATCGTTGTATGAATGCTGTCATGTTTAAATAGTTTTCCAATAAAAATGCGTGAAGGTCACGTGACCATCAGGAAGAACGCAGCATCTCATTTCTCACAGGACGCGTTCTCTGTCCTCGCGGTCTCCCGAGTTCGTTCTTCCGAGGACACCTGGCAAGACCGGTCTCCACAAGAACGCGAGTCCGTTCTCTGCATTCTTAGAATTGAGAAACAGCCATTGTTGGAGGGGTCAGGTGGAAAAAACCTCTCAAGTATTTTGAATTTGCACTGCAATACCTAGTTCAGCCACTAGGTCAAAGATGTTTTATCTCCTGATATGGAACATTTGTAATTTCCTAGGGTGTCCTAACTTTTTCACATGACTGCATGTGGTGTGTGTGTGTGTGTGTGTGTGTGTGTGTCTCATCCTCTGGGCAGCTAGCAGTTGAACTGCTCTGTGACTGTTATTTCTTGCCTCCTGTCTGTTTTGTATGCTTTTATATTGTTTATTGTTGGTTATTGTTTTGAACTTATCCCTTTTTGTTATTTGAGCTCAGTATGTGGACTGTAAGTGTTGACTCTGACAAGGACAACTGAGGCAGAGCTGCGGACATCAGCCGCGTGTCTTAAAGATCCTCCAAAGCCTCATCTGAAACACTGAAACTGTGGGCTGCTTGTCACAAAGATGCAGGTCATTACTGTTGCTCAATTACAGATGCAACCCGGAGGAATGTACAAGCCGGAACTGGATTCTGAGGACATTTTACAACAGGGTTTGTTTTGAATGTCACTTGTTTTAATCTGTATTAAAGTGAGTCAGTTTGAAGGACTCTGGCTAGCATAAAACTGTATTACAGTCACCCGGCGTGAAGTGTTGATTTCAGTGATCCAGCTGCTGCCGCTGTCCCATCCTAGTGTGTCTGCAATCCTTGCTTTCCTGTGACCAATCTGAATTTATTTTCCACCCCATTTTGTGCTCCGTCACATGACAGTCAGCTGCACAACTGTGTTTGAAAAGGAAAACACCTGAGACCAAAACTTTGAACATGTTATTATGGACTTGTATATTCACAAGACGGCGCATTTTAACGGTCATCAGCATCTTAATTCCTTGAGCGTTTTTCAAATCTTGACTTGTTTTTAAAATGTATGTACATTTATAAAGCTATACTTTGTATTATATCATATTTGCATCAAATTACAAATAATAATTACTGCTAATGCGAGGTGTTTCTAATGGAGGGTCTCTAGGCGGGACAGTAAACTGGACAGTGTTCTCTCTTCTGTCTCACACAGTTTATTTTCTTTTATTGAATGACGTGAAAACACCATCGTGGACAGCATCGTGGAGCGAATAGTAATGCAAAAATAATATCTGAAGTACTCTCGCATTCACTCTGTTTATCCAGCCATGACGAATTCTGCTACGGAGATACACGGAAATGTGAAAAGGGTCCATTATTATTATCATTAGCATCATAATCATCATCATTATTATTGTTATACTGTATGTCGAAAAAAAAACTCTTACCTTGACCTCCTTCTGAAGGTCTATGCCCCCTCCAGAAGCTAGTAATGACAAGATGAAGCCTTATGAGATTAAGGCTTTTCAGCCAAGTTGTTTCCAAAATGGCTTCATTTGCATACAATACCACCTGGTGACCAAAGAGTGAAAAACCAGCAGATACGTTGCAGATTACTGTCTAACCAACACAATCTCACGGCAATTCCTAACTTTTTGATTTAGTGACTAATTCATATGAATACGTACGATCTAATTCGTACAATATAGTACAATTTGCTCATCCCCCAATGACGGTTGGGTTTAGGGGTGGGGTTAGGTGCCACGCCTCCTTTTTAAAATCGTACAATTTCATACGACTCAATTAGCCACTAAACTGACGAAATGTAAAATACTTAGTGTTCTCGTGAGATCAGGCTGGTCTAACACAGAGATGCCCAAAGTAGGGCCCGCGGACCAAAGTTGGCCCATTGTTACCTTTGATTTGGCCCACTATCCCATCTGATAGAAGAGTGAGATGGAGAGGGTTGGGGCGAATACCTTTAACACAGAGTTCGTCATTTCTTATTTAACATAACCTTTTTGTTTGTTTTATTGCTGAGCTACAAAAAACAACTGAAATGAAATGTTTCAATTAAAAGTTGTAAATTAATCAGATTTAAAAAAACATGTAAATACTGTCACTCGACGGACTATGCAGAGGCGACAGCGCTACCACTGAGCCACCATGTTGCTATTATTATTATTATTATTATTATTATTATATTAAACTAATAAACATTTCAGGTCAAAAATTAAGTCTGATACAAAGTAAAGGACCTTACAAACAATGACTGACCTGCTAACGGAATAATAAACAATGGAATGACTTGGCAAATGCAAAAAGTTTTCTGCAGGCCCGACTCTAGCTTATATATATATATATATATACATACAGTTGAAGTCAGAATTATTCGCCCCCCTTTGATTTTCTTTTCTTTTTTTAATATTTCACAACTGATGTTTAATAGAGCAAGGAAATTTTCACAGTATGTCTGATAATATTTTTTCTTCTGGAGAAAGTGTGATTAGTTTTATTTCAGCTAGAATAAAAGCAGTTTTTAATTTTTCAAACACCATTTTAAGGTCAATATTATTAGCCCCCTTAAGCTATATTTATTTTTGATAGTCTACAGAACAAACCATCATTATATAATAACTTGCCTAATTACCCTAACCTGCCTAGTTAACCTAATTAACCTAGTGAAGCCTTTAAATGTCACTTTAAGCTGTATAGAAGTGTCTTGAAGAATATCTAGTCTAATATTATTTACTGTCATCATGACAAAGAGAAAATAAATCAGTTATTAGAGATGAGTTATTAAAACTATTATGATTAGAAATGTGCTGAAAAAAATTCTCCGTTAAACAGATAATAAACAGTGGGATAATATTTCTGACTTCAACTGTATGTATATATATATATATATATATATATATATATATATATATATATAGCTGCAGCCAACATTTGAGTAGAAAAAATAACCCTGGATTTTTTAGTGTGTCAGTAATTTTGGACCTTGTGGGGACAAAAAATGGCTCATAAATCAGACAGAATTTTCAATAAATTACAGAAGGTTTTAAAATCCAGGTTGTGGTAAAATGTAGTTGAAACATCATTTCAGATATGCACTCAAAATAATATATATATATATATATATATGTTTTTGCTTGTTCAAACTATTTATCAACACAATTCTTGAGATTTCATTGGGACAACTTAATTTTAAATGTTCCATCCACATAAATTTGTTAACAGTGTTAAGTTAACTTAATCGATTTGTGTTGGGACAACATGAATGAATTGTGTGGAACCCTGCATTTTTTTACAGTGTGGGAAATCCAAATTAAACAACATACACTGAGTCTACCTTTATTATAATAATTAATTAGACCATGGCTTTAAAAGACTAGATGTATTTTTAAACCACTTGCACTCACTAAAATGTCTATTAATGCTTAGTAAATGATGAATGAGCTGTTTGCTAATACTTAAATGATTCATATGAGAGCTGAGATAGAAGTTAAAACTCAGTATAAACGCAAGATGTTGATAATAAAATAGCGTCGACACTGCACTTAATAAAAGATTAAAAAGCAGAGGTTAAGACCAATTTGTTAAGAGTTAAAGAGAGAGAGCTGCAGGTCTAAGATCAGTGGTTTACAGGCCAATTTGATGCCATCTCGGTACCTGTACTTCTTTCTAGTCGCCACCAGAGGGCACCAGAGTTTAAGCCTTCTATTGGTGAAGTAGAAGGGATACAGCTGTGGCTAGCATCAATATAGCAAGCATTTACAACATTAGTTTATATTTTTACAGTACTGTGAGGGTCGTGGTAGACGTTAGTAAAATACATTTAATGGGTAATTTAATAAATAATATTAAAAATGACTGGTATAATTAGTTTTTACATTATTGTGATGGTTTAGGGTTGGGATAAATGTTAACAAAATACAACTAATGGATAATTTAATAAATAATTCTAATTAACTTCCGGCTGCACCTGTATCCCCCTCCATTCAGATTAATTTCTCACAAATCCCACCCTGATCATGACTGGTTATGCTCATAAAAATGCATTAGTAGAGCCAGACCGAATCTACGGACATTTGGCAAGTAATTTAATTTTGTCAGGTTTCATTAACTATAAGACTATTTTTAGGTATTTAAATATATTAAAATAAAATATAATTTTGCTTCGTAATTAGCCAGGTAATTACATGCTAATTAAAAATCTATAATTAAAAACAATTTAGGAATTTATAAATAATAATACAAAATCAAACTTTTTTAAATATCATTGTTATTAATATATAACTATTTATTTATTTTTTTATTTATTTATTATGTTTTTCCCTAGCTATATTAATTATAAAATTGCATGGGTTTAGCACAAGAAAAAAGAAAGTAAAACTTTTTTAAAATGCCCTTCACAAACTGTATTGTTAATTAATCATGTGAAAAAAATTTTAATATTACTATTATTATATCACAATAATATTAGTGAAATTAATTTAAAAACTGAATAAATATAAACGTACACATTTACACGAGTAAATAAATAGACTCAATGATGGGCTAAAAATCTGCGGATTTCTGCACGTGCAGATTTCGTGTGGGCCTAGTTATTAGTGAACTAATTATTTAGATTTCATTTTAAAATTTGACCAGTCCATGTGTATTAAAGAGTAGTAGTGAATATAGTTTTTAAGGCATGTCTTCTAAGATTTGCATGAGATATCTGTAGGAAATAATCATGATACATAACAGCTCACTGAATCAATTCAAACATGTTAGTGATCAGAGAATCTGCTGATGCTGTTTAGTCTAATATTATTTATTTATTTTTGTTATTGATAAATAACTCATTGATAAATTTCAAAATACTTTTAAAGGTGCTGTATGTGAGTTTTTGACTCTTCTAAACCATAGAAATACCAACACAATCTCACGGCTATTCGTAACTTTTTGATTTAGTGGTTAATTCGTATGAATTCGTACGATCTAATTCGTATACTTTAGTATGATTTGCTCATCCCCCAATGACGGTTGGGTTTAGGGGTGGGGTTAGGTGCCACGCCTCCTTTTTAAAATCGTACAATTTCGTACGACTGAACTCAAATTAGACTCTAAACTGACAAAACTTAAAATACTTACGTTTTCTCAAGAGATCAGCCATCATATGTTAGCAGATATTTCAGAAACATGCTCAGTGAACATTCTTGTTTATCTGAAAAACAATGCTGAAGTCAGATATTCTGCTTTAAGAATGAGCGTGCCGGAAAGTCTGTCTTTGTTTTGGTCATTTAACCCACCCAATGCCAGTTTAGCCAATTATATTTCAGCACCCGGGGTTACCTTGGTGGAAAACAGCGTATTTCATTCAGTCAGGAATGTCCTCAAAGTGTGTGTTCGTGACTGAAATGCGACCTCTAGTGGACAGTGGCAGACCCTGAAATGAGACGCAGATTCAGAGTTCCACATGAGGTGGGTATTAATTAGCAAATAATATAAATATTACGAATGTAAACATTAGGTGAGCAGGTTACATTGTAACCCCGTGTCCTAACGTGATGAGATTTGCAGTGATAAGCAATTTGGCTGTTTGCACCAGACGAAACACGACAGAAATTTAGGCTGCTTTCACACCTGTGGATCGATTCTTTTGTTTTGAAACGGGGATTAAAATTGTTACACTGTTGCTCTTTGCTCTTAAATCAGCCTTTAGGCTCGACAGTCAGACTCGCTCCTGTTGGTCCTTAATCTGGCAACCTGCTCTTGCAGGTGTTTTGATCCAAGAATGCAATTCCTAATTCAACCACTAGGTGTCAAACTTACATAGTGCACCTTCAAGGTATACAACGTACACATGCATACACGCGCACACACACACATCTGCATTTTTTACATTTGCAGAGT
The DNA here is from genome assembly GCF_903798145.1 of Danio aesculapii. Classification (NCBI taxonomy): domain Eukaryota; kingdom Metazoa; phylum Chordata; class Actinopteri; order Cypriniformes; family Danionidae; genus Danio; species Danio aesculapii. The sequence goes on from NC_079454.1 coordinate 1,814,200, forward strand.
ACTTCATGTTGTATAAGAGATAAATACAAGGATACACACACATGCTCTCTGTCACTCATACACACACACTCAAAATACTCAGATCTGTGTAAAAGGTTTGCACACACACTCTCCTGTCTCTCTGATATGTTTCGGGTTTGTGGCCGGCTCTGGGTTGTGTGTGTGTGTGTGTGTGTGTTTGTGTGTGTGTGTGTGTGTGTGTATGTGTGTGTTTGACACCCCAGTGTTGAGGACACTACAAAAGAGGACCTGTGATCTTCACTAATGAGCCTGTTGATTAAATCCATCTGCCAATAAACAGGTGTGCTGTTGTGTGTGTGATCAAAAAAACAAACTGCTGTGACGTCATTCAGACCAAATCAGGCCAGAACAGAGCTCGTACAAAACACAGCTTGTTCCATGAGTTTACGCTAGCTTTCCACTCGCTGGGCAGGACGTGTGTTTTGTAAATCACTGTTGGTTTCAGGTACAACGCTTCATTGATGTTTCACTGAAGAAGTTATCGACATCTTGTATAAGGAAATCATACAAGTTTATATTTGATTTCAACATATGGTCATATATGAATATCTAAATATATGTTGCATATACAGTACACGACCTGACTTGAGCAACAAATACTAACTTGACTTCCCATGAATCCCAATCATCACAGATACTGCAGAAGACCTACTGGAACCCACATGGAGCGAAGATTCTCACAGAAATCAGTCAAGTTTCGTGAAGGAGAAATCATGGTTTGGGGTTACATTCAGTATGGAGGCGTGCGAGAGATCTGCAGAGTGGATGATCAACATCAACAGCCTGAGGTATCAAGACATTTGTGCTGCCCATTACATTACAAACCACAGGAGAGGGCAAATTCTCCAGCAGGATAGCGCTCCTTCTCATACTTCAGCCTCCACATCAAAGCTCCTGAAGGCAAAGAAGGTCAAGGTGCTCCAGGATTGGCCAGCCCAGTCACCAGACATAAACATTATTGAGCATGAGTAAGATGAAAGAGGAGGCATTGTAGATGAATCCAAAGACTCTTGATGAACTCTGGGAGTCCTGCAAGAAGGCTTTCTTTGCCATTCCAGATGACTTTATTAATCAGTGATTTGAGTCATTGCAGAGATGTATGGATGCAGTCCTCCAAGCTCATGATGGAGTCAGACACAATATTCATTCTGTTTCCACTGCAGCATGAGCACATATTCTATACTGGACATTATTGAAGGTTCAGTGAGCAGACTTTAGTCTAAGTAAAGTCAGACCTTACTGTCCTAATCAAATCATTCATAATCAAGAAATGATCATATTTTATTGTGCTCAAATAAGAGTCATCTAGAGGCCTTTACCTTTCATATAAGACACTTCTGAGACCAAATAATTAACTAGAAGTCAACTTATTATTTGCTGTTCCTAAAACTTGGAGAGCAGACAAGACTTTTGTCAGATAGTGTATAACATATTTTAAATATATGACATTCAGACATGAACTTGTATGTCATATATGTAATTTGTCTATATTTCCAGGTTTCTATGTAGGATCTGGGCTGAGGGTGAGTAAATTAACAGCAAATATAAATATATGTGTCTTGTCTGGACATTGTGTTCCTGAGCTCCCACACACAGACCACACTACTGACAGTGACAACAGATTGGCTGCAGCTACACAAATGCTCTTTAGATGTGCAAACATGACACATAACTAAAGAAGACAGCAGGAATAACAGCACCAGTGAAAATAACATTATTAAAGCTGAAATATTGAACATCACATGACCAAACCTGAACCCTGGCATCATAGCCTCTGCTTGCCGGACAGCAGCGGTAATTGAACAGTATTATTATTGGGTTTACTTTTATAGCATTATAGTAACAAGTAAACAGTTTGACTGTTGGGTGTCTAGATGTTTCGAGGCCAGTCAGAATAGTGTTTTCAGTCGGCCATATTGGAAGTGCAGAATGTAAGCTCAACCTGAGAGTCACCAAGGATTCATGAGGGGTTGCTCATACTTGAAACAAATACCCGTTTGATGATAAATTAATATAATATTTTATATATATATATAAATGTATATATAGTATAATTAATATTTTTAATAATAACTATATTTGTTTTTAATTACAGCTACTTGAAATACCTGAGATAAATCCAGCATTTCTGCCTTTCTATAAACACCACCTACTGTCAGAAAGTGGATTTACATTTTCATCTGCAGTTTTTGTTCAGACCATAGACTGGATCACACAAAAGGTTAGACTGTATATATATATAATTGTTACCCCTACATTTGTTTTATTTTTATTTTTTTATTTTTTGGTTGTTGCAATTATTGGTCACACTTTATTTTGATGGTCCGCTTGTTGAATGAAAGTTACATTGCATCTACATTGCATCTAATTCTCTTTAGATTATAAGCAAACTGTTAGGTTGGGGTTAGAGTTAGTGTAAGTTGACATGTACTTGCAAGTTTCTTCTAGTCAGTTAAATGTCTGTTGAAGGAGCAGAATCAACAGATATTAGGCAGACAGTCTGCTAATACACTGAAAAAAATATTCAAAGATGATTCCTTGGATTTACTCTATTTGTTTTACGTTAAGTGGTTGTAAACAATTTATTTGGGCTGAATTTAAACCAACAAATTAAGTTGAACATTATTAAATTTTATTTGTTTGTTTAAATTCAACACAAATAAATTGTTTGCAACAGTTTTGCATGCAACACCTTTTTCAGTGTACTCAAATAGACCTTCAAAATAAAGTGTTGCACAATTATTAAAAATATAACAACTGATTATTAAATTATTCTCTGCCAAGGTACTTTAGGGAATATTTATTGACTTTGGATGCTTAAATAAGGGTTTCCTGGAAAAAAATGAACCACTGACATGAGCAACGCCACTGAACTGAAATATAATCAATTACTGTCATGTTTTTTGGCTGTATTAACTGGGCGTAATTTAAAAAAAAAACTTTAGCATGCTAACAGAAGCTGACAGAAGTTCTAACAAATCAGAGAGAAAAATAACCAAGAAACAAAAATCTGTTTTCTAGATTATAAGTAGACTGTTAGGTTAGGGTTAGGGTTAGTGTAAGTTGACATGTACTTGCAAGTTTCTTCTAGTCAGTTAAATGTCTGTTGAAGGAGCAGAATCAACAGATATTAGGCAGACAGTCTACATACTCAAATAGACCTTCAAAATAAAGTGTTGCACAATTATTAAAAATATAACAACTGATTATTCAATTATTCTCTGCCAAGGTACTTTAGGGAATATTTAATGACTTTGGATGCTTAAATAAGGATTTCCTGGAAAAAAAAAAAAGAGTTGGGAACCACTGACATGAGCAACGCCACTGAACTGAAATATAATCAATTACTGTCATGTTTTTTGGGCTGTATTAACTGGGCGTAATTAAAAAAACTTTAGCATGCTAACAGAAGCTGACAGAAGTTCTAACAAATCAGAGAGAAAAATAACCAAGGAACAAAAATCTGTTTTCTAGATTATAAGTAGACTGTTAGGTTAGGGTTAGTGTTAGTGTAAGTTGACATGTACTTGCAAGTTTCTTCTAGTCAGTTAAATGTCTGTTGAAGGAGCAGAATCAACAGATATTAGGCAGACAGTCTACATACTCAAATAGACCTTCAAAATAAAGTGTTGCACAATTATTAAAAATATAACAACTGATTATTCAATTATTCTCTGCCAAGGGTTTGGGAACCACTGACATGAGCAACGCCACTGAACTGAAATATATGTTTTTGGGCTGTATTAACTGGGCGTAATTAAAAAAAAAAACTTTAGCATGCTAACAGAAGCTGACAGAAGTTCTAACAAATCAGAGAGAAAAATAACCAAGAAACAAAAATCTGTTTGTGGTTAGTAAAACTGCCGCAGGATTTCCAGAGTGAGAATCTTGACAACATTCATGTTAGTCATTTCTGGTATTTTCTGATTCTGAAATTTTATTATGTATCTTTCACCACTTATTAAATTCAGTTTAGCAAAATATCCCACCCTAAGTGTAACTAAGTCCTTCTCTGAATGATGTAGCAGCATACACACATTTTCTCTGTGGTTTAGACAGCTTAAATATGCAGATCAGCCTGTTCAGTTGAGCATTACCTGTGCAGTCTGTGCTGTTGTTTACATCAGAGTATCTCCAGTATGGCCACACATACGGGTAACTGAGCAGATCTTGACTTAAGGTCAAACACTCTTCATCTGATGGACACTGGTTATGCTTATCTGCTTTAAGTAACAGATTTTGTGTAGGACTATAGAAAGTCAGCTCTTCTTTAATTGTCTTCCTCTTAATTACCAAACTCTCACGTCTCACAGTATGAATCCACATTTGTCTTAACTTTTGGTCCTTAGGGAGGCGATGAACTCATGCGCACACTAATCTACACAGTAGGAGTCTCCGTTCCCACTTCTGCTTTTACAGCTTTTAACAGTTTCCATTTTCTTGCTATAAGTACTTTTTGACTCTTCGAAAGCATAAAATTATTATAATATGTTTGCAGATGTTTAAGAAACATGCTAAGTGAACACTTGCTAATCTAAAAAAACATAGCTTAAGTCAGTTATTCTCTTTTGAGAATGTGCTTTCAGTGTGTCTTCAAGGTGTGTCTTTGTTTTGGTCTCTCTACAGCCCACTGCCAGTTTACCCAGTTAAATGTCAGCACCTCGTGTTGCCTTGGTGGAAAAAGAGTATATTTCAGCCATGAATGTTGCCTCAATGTATGCCGGCTCGGCTGAAATTGCAACTTCTGGAGGACAGCAGCAGCCTCTGAAATGAGATGCAAATTCAGAGTTATAAAAATCCACATGAGGTTGTTTTCAATTGGCAAACAATACTAATATTAAAAACATAAACAACCTGTGTGTGCGTCAAGCCTGAGGAGGAGGGGAAGGGTGATAAAAAACCTCACCAATATTTTAAGTTTCACTGCAATACCTAGTTCAAGCATTAGGACTCGTACATACTGCACCTTTATTGCTCAGTTATCACTTAATCATTTCATTATCTCATTAGGTTCAACACCAGTTGCGCCTGAAGCCGTACGACTGTGCGTACCTACCATGAGAGGGGGTGAATTAATGGCGCTTTTTAAATTAATACATTTTTGCATAATTTAATTTGATTATTAAACAGTATACACTATGATATATTGACAAAGCAAGAAAGAATGAGAATAAATAGAGGTGTAAAGGTGTTTGTGTGTTTTAAATGGTGTACGTACTTGCATGGTGGGAGATGGATAAAGAAATCTATTGGCTTTCGTTTTGCTGGCGGTTTTTCAACACACTAAAAAATACAATTGAGATAGCTATTGTTTAAAACAAAGTTCAAAATGAGTAAACTCTCTTGAAAACAGCTAAACTTAATTGAGACATTTGCCAAAAGGCCTAAAACTAATGAGACAAATATTGCTTCCTGACACGGGGTGAAGACCTCAGTTTCATCAGCACCTGAGCCGGGGGAACTCCAGGCCCAGCCTGTGTTTCATTCATCGGACAATTAAGATCCATCTGCACAGCCTCCTCGCATAGAATCGCTACCATTCAAGGTGTTTTAAACTATTTTATCTGACAGACTGGCACAAATCTCCATTCTCACAATGAGTTTCTGAGTTCTTTCACCCTTCCAACCGAGTTTGTTCTAACCGAGGTGATCTGGAAACACTTCAGTGTTGCTGCAAATAGCCTACTTTGTAAACGCCTGCTTAATCAAATTACCTGCTTGATTAAACAAATTAAATTGTAATTGAACAGCGCAAAGGATGGTTTTGTAAATAACAGTGAAAACAGCTTAATATAGGCTTCTCTGAAACGATGAATATTTCACTTTAATTTTATTTAGGCTAGATTATTATTTTATTTAACAAAGCAGTTCATGTTTTTGGCGCTGAAGCATGAGGCGGACTGGTTTTGAAGCACTTCACCTCAGATGATATTTGTTATTCTTGTTTATCTTAAAGGCTTTTAAATACGCAACACCTTTTACATGGAATAATCTGCAAACACAGTTTCAGTTTAAAGAGTTGATTTCACTAAATGCTTTTAAAAGGACTATAAATGATTTAGAATTTGAAACACAGGTTTGTAGATGTTTTCAATAGTTTGTCAGTGTGATTCATGATAACTGTTATTTGTTTTTGTTTGTTTGTTTGTTTGTTAGACCCATGTGACAAGTGTACTGCTTAATCTTGGCCAGGACGCTCTTGTAAAAGAGATTTTTAATCTCAATCTGTCTTTCCTGGTAAAATGAAGGCTATAATAATAATAATAATAATAATAATAATAATAATAATAATAATAATAATAATAATAATAATCTAGTAGATAACTAACCAACAAAAAATATATTCAAATTAAGATACAATGATGTGCTTTCATTTTCTTGCTCTCACTCTCGTGTTTAAGCAAATCATACATTTAGATTTAAATGTATATACATATATATATATATATATTAAAAAGATAACATAAGTTTGATCTTATCAATTTCATAATGAATGCCCTTAAATAAGAGGCCTATAGTCTAGCATCAGTGTTTTTTGAGATTGAAGGAATAAGGGATGATGGGGCGGGGTGGTGCTGGATATGTCCGTACCTTTGAATAAAATCCTGCAGGCGCCCCTGTTCAACACTGCCTTAGTATTTATGAACCCATTTTTATCATCGATAACATAAGATTATGTCAGGGTCCAAACCTAATAAGAATTCAGTGTTAAGTATAAATTTTTCTACTGTTGATTCAGTGTTGATTCAATGCTGGACCGCTATTAGGGAGTTCAGCTGAAGAAATCACTGAAGCTGCTGGACTGTGTATTTAAGACAAGTACTTGAGTTCATCATTTACAGTGGAGGGGGGGGGGGGGTTTCGATCATCGACAGTAAAGAGGGGTGGGGGTGGGGGGGGGGGGGGGGGGGGGGGGTTGCAATTGTCAACAGTAAAGAGCGGGGTTTGTTGAGAGGAAGGGTGCTTGTTGCGATTGTTGAAATTGCTGCTCGTCGAGGGCTCCTACATTGCCAGTGCCCTATACACTTTGTCCCCCATTCCCCCCCACTAGCGATGTCTCTGCTCCAGCACAGCTTATAAGACCACAATACCCAATGCTACAAGAAAGATGACTGAACATCAAGTAAAATTAACTGAATAAACAGTATTTGAGTAGACTTATTAATACCTTTAACAGTAATCAAAAGGTACATGTAGCAGGTCATTGAACATACTTACACGTCAACGTCTTCAACCTAAAAGTAGGCAAACAGTTCTGTTAGCATAGTGGGGGTTACATTGATGATTTGTTTATTGTCTTGTCTTCCTGAAAAACAGATTAAAATAGGATGACTCATGTTGCACCACACAGATGTAGACCAATCAAAATCTCCCTGGATTGAGAATGCCCCGCCTCCAATAGAATGGCTGAAAAGCCTATTGGATACACAAAAATAACACAAGACAAGCCCTTTGGATGAGTCCGAACCTTTTGTTTCGGTGTGTATGTTGGTACTCAGTACATCAGGAGTGCTTTGCTTAGTAATCAAACAATAATGAGCTATAGAAAATGGGATTTACATTTTATTACACCAATTCAAGGGGGACATTAGGGTGGCTAGGTGGGTAAAGGATGGAAGAAAGGTTCAGATTCCTCCTTAAAATGCCATCGTGGAATTTCAGCCATTAGAAAGGCAGCCAGCCAGTGCTCAGCAAGATTTGGTTATGGTTCTGAAAGCATTCACTAGAGCAGGGGTCACCAAACTTGTTCCTGGAGAGCTGGTGTCCTGCAGACTTTAGCTCCAACATTAATCAAACACACATGAACAAGCTAATCAAGCTCTTACTAGGTATATTTCAAATATCCAGGCAGGTGTGTTGAGACAAGTTGGAGCAAATCTCTGCAGGGACATCGGCCGTCCAGTACCGAGACTGGTGACCCCTGCACTAGTGTATCTGAAAGATCTGATAGATATGGTTTTCAAACTCACTCACATCTATTTCTCTCAGTAGGGAACATGAATCAATGATATTCTAACCAATCACTGACATTTCTGTTGAGGGCATGAACGCAGTGGTCAACCCATCACTTGCTCTTTCATTGGCTGCAGTCTGTGTCTACACCTGATATATGCGATGTCAAGTAAGCTGACCGGTCCAGATATTTGACCTGCTAGATATTTGTTTTTCGTGATGAGTCCTCTTTGATGCATCATTCAGTAGTTCACAGTTAAATACTGCTGCACACCAATCACCCTCTGATTTTTCCCAGATCACAGCCCTTTTGGAGAGCTCGTTTACTTGCAGATCAGGCTTAAATCCTGTCTGTGTGAACTAGGCAAAAGTAAGATGTTGACTTGCTATTTATTTGTGTAGATCCCCCCTCCAACTCAAGAGTCAAATGTCACCCATGCACCAATGTAATCAGCTCTTCCCGAAGAACATCATTTGGTTCATTTTGTGTACTGCAGCTTAATGAATCTAGCTCTGAAAACCCTGAATACTCCGCAGTATCTGTCTGTAAACGGATGTGAGTCTATGTGTGCTCCTTGCGCCTGATCAATCTCTTGAAAGCCTGCTTGAAGTCCTCATTGAAGCTGGTGTAGAGCAGCGGGTTCACCAGAGAGTTGATGTAGCCTAGCCAGGTGAGGGCGTCCGACACCTGAGGCGAGGGGGTCATTAGCACCTTCAGACCCACCAGCAGCTCCTTCAGGAAGAAAGGCAACCAGCACAGGATGAAGGCCCCCAGGATGAGGCCCAGGATCCGAGCCGCTTTCCTCTCTCGAGACGTGCAGATCTGGTTCCTCTCGTCCAGCTCCGGCGTCTCCGTATCAAATGTTGGCATTCGGACAATGGTGACGCTGTTCCTCTCGAATTCGAGAGTGTGGTCGGAAGTCGAGACGTCGGAGACACAGAAGGCATGCTTGACACGGCAGTGATTGAATGAGTTCTGGCTGTCAGTGCTGCGGCTGCTGAGGTGCCGCGATGAGCCACGTTTCTGGTACAGAGTCTTGGCGGCGCTGTATATGCGCGAGTACAGGATGAGGATCAGAGTCATGGGGATGTAGAACGCACCAAACGTGGAGAAGATGGTGTAGCCTACGTGGTCGTGCTCGATGATGCACTGCTGCGGGCCGTTTGCGTCCCCGCGCTGCCTCCAGAACAGAGGCGGGATGGAGATGAAGATGGAGATCACCCAGACGATGGCCACCATGACTCCGGCACGGCGTGCCGTCCTCTTGCGGGCGTACTCGATGGCTTTAGTGATGGCCCAGTACCGATCCAGCGCGATCACGCACAGGTGCAGGATGGAGCAGGTGCAGCAGGTCACATCGATGCTCAGCCAAGCCTCACACACGAATATCCCCAGCAGCCACTCCTCGGTGGTGATGTACAGGATGCTGATGGGCATGACCAGCACCGACACTAGAAAATCTGTCACCGCCAGTGAGCAAATGAGGTAGTTTGCAGGCAGGTGAAGCTTCCGGGTGGTACAGATGGCAGCGATGACAGCTCCATTCACCACGGCCGTCAGCAGCGTCAGCAGTGACAGCAGAGCCACGATGGTCAGTCGCTCCGCCAGCAGCTCCACTTGAGAGGCGGCTCCTGGGTTGGCAGTGGTGTTGGTGGCGTTGGCTGGAGAACTGGTGCTTTCCCCCAGGTAACGCTCCATCTCCATCCTGCAGCTCCAGAACTACAGCCTTACAGACTTCTGCACTGGATCAGTGGGGTTCTGTTAAAAAACAAAGGCAAGCCTAATTAGCTGTGCATTATTATAAATTTTGACTTTATGATTGAATATGTGTGTATTCACAGGCATTAGGGGTGCCATAATAAATCTTTGGAAACAATTCGGTATCGGTTCAGTGACGATTCATAACCAGCTATTATGTACTGACGTCATTTATCTCATATGCGCATGTCACATGCAAAGGAGGCGAGTAATTAATACATCACAACTACCTCAAAAAAGCAGACAACTGTGCTCAATTCACTGCTTGTGAGTTTGCTGGCAGAGTCTTTCACTGACACTGAAGTTACAGCAGGACCCAGGAGCCACTATTTTAATGCTATGGAGAAAATGAAAGCTGTAAACTCCATCTCTGCTTCTCTCTCGCTCTCAGTGAGTACGTTTACATGGACACCAATAATCTGATCTTAATGCGATTAAGAACAGCATTTTTTGATTCATTTAATCTGATTAAGGTCATTCATTCATTCATTTTCTTTTCGGCTTAGTTCCTTTATTAATCTGGGGTCGCCACAGCGGAATGAACCGCCAACTTATCCAGCATTTGTTTTATGCAGCGGATGCCCGTTCAGCTGGGACCCATCACTGGGAAACACCCATACACACTCACTCACACTCATACACTACGGACAATTTTAGCCTACCCAATTCACCTGTACCGCATGTCTTTGGACTGTGGGGGAAACCGAAGCACTCGGAGGAAACCCACGCAAATCCAGGGAGAACATACAAACTTCACATAGAAACGCCATTTGACCAAGCGGAGGCTCGAACCAGCGATCTTCTTGCTTTGAGGCGACAGCACTACCTACTGTGCCACTGCGTTGCCTTGATTAAGGTCATAATCGAACTAAAGAGTAATCGAATTAGGACATGTGGAGTATGCTGATTTTAGTCGCATAATTGAAGTGCAGTGCAGACATGTAAACATCTTATCCGAACTATTATCATCATGCGTTTTACGACAGGATAGTCCACACACACACACACACACACACACACACACACACACACACACACACGGCTGTTTGACCAGTGTTGCCAGATTGGGCGGTTTTGAATTTATTTTTGCGGGTAAAAAATGACAGGAAAATTTGGACGGTTTTGCAACGGCGTGCCTGCCAGCCCCGATCTGCCCTTATAAACCTGTTTTGATCTCCCAAAGAGATGCCATAGCCCCCTTTCTTCGCATACAAACGCTTAAAACAGTGTAGAAACGCTTGAGATCTCTGTGGTCTACTGATTGTTGGGCTGCACTTTTTGGTTTTCAGCGTTTTTTCGACAGTTTTTGGGCTGGAATCAGTCAGCTACATCTGGCAACACTGTGTTTGACACTGTTCTTTGCACCTATCGAGTCAGTGAAGGACCACAGACACACACACCGTGAAATGCTACGCTCTTCCAGCAGTTCATAGTTGCATCCAACATCTCGTTTGTCATGGGGGCATGAATGAAATGTTCCTAATTGAAAGTGAACGTGCCAAAGTGCAGTTAAAGTCGACAAATTAAAAATGAAACACCCGAAATGACATGAAACTCCAGAGGAAACATGGATAGCGTGGTGGTGCAGTGATGTTTATCGAATTATGTGCTATAACATGTAAAACGGGATCATAATAGGAACATTGAAAAATCAACTCATGTAAACACCTTAATCATATTATTGTCTTAATTAGATCAAGGCAAATCATTTGATTACTCATGTCCATGTAAACGTAGTCACTGTAAACCTTAGACTTGCTGGCAGGAGGTCACGTTTCCTCTCATTTCTCAGAGGAGACAATGACCAATCATCGGCATTTAAGAACATTTATCAAAACGAAACTCAAATGCAGAGTTCAACATGTACTAATGTATTATTAAAATCCACAGATGTGCTTGTTAACATTAATGCACTGTGAGTTAATAAGAACTAACAATGAATTGATTTCCATTAACATTAACAATGAATACATTTGTTGTTTATTATTTGCTCATGTTAGTAAATCATAAACCAACATCAACTGATACAATCTTACTGTAAATACCAATTTATTTAATATATGTCTTAAATAGATGTAAATAGTTCATTATTGTCTGGAGAATAATGATGTGCTGTCCTCTGTGTGCGTTTGGTCTTCTAGTGTTGTGTATTAACTGAAGATGAACTTGTGCTTCTGCTTGGATTTGCTTTTCTTTAGTCAGAGTCGCTCTGACCGACAGCCCCGCGGCTTTAAAAACACCAACAGATGAAGTGAATATAACGCAGGGGTTGTGTCTCAAGGGCAAAGTCAGCAGCGAACACATTTATTTCAATGCATTTATTTAGAGGGACCAGAAATTGCTTCACAGAATTGACGTTGCTGTGCTACGGAGAGACATACACAAACAAACACATGCAGGAACACATTTGAGTAATGCGGCGCAGATTCAAACCAAAGAGCAGAACCAATTAACCCTGTCGACTTCAGGTTCAGAGAGTAGCACAGGCCCGCATGCTAAATATAACCTTTAACATGTGAATTTAATGAAGACATAGGCCATTACTGGCCACTAAATGAAGAACAGTAGAAAGACCCTCAGACATTTCTGAACACTAAAAATCTCAGAAACACATCAAATAATTGACTTTAGAGATCCAGCCCTGTTTTTAAAGCAGTAATCAAGCAGTTTCAGTTCATGCAGTCCCAACACAAAAGGCCTTATCTCCAACAGATGTGATGAACTGCAGTAGTTCAGCGCACATGACGTCAAAAAGCACAATATTCAATTACTTTTACTCCATTCAACAAGAATAACACTCACAGTATACAGCTGTAGGTCTTAAGAAAACATGTAGGAGCCTGTGAGAACTCCCCCTCCATTCACAGGTTTATTTTCCTATATTAGTGAGGACATTATATAGACCAGCGTTTCCCAACCCTGTTCCTGAAGGCACACCAGCAGTACACATTTTCAACCTCTTCCAAATCAAACACACCTGAATCAACTCAGCAGAACATTAGAAGAGACTTTAAAACCTGAAGTTAATGGGTCAGAAAAGGGAGGCCAAATCAAAATATGTACTATTAGTGTGTCTCCAGGAACAGGGTTGGGAAACACTGGTATACAGAGAAGCCAAAAGTACACACATCCTTTACTTAAGTAGAAGTACAGATGTTTAAAAGGATTCTGGTAAAAGTACTGACTACACTTTTGTACTCAAGTAGAAGTAAAGACGTACGGCCTCAAAAATGTAAAAGAGTAAAAAGTACCCATTACTAATACATGCTTTAGTTTCACTAGGTAGGTAATCCGGTTTCAACCACAGTCCAAAGACATGCGGTGTGGGTGAATAATAGGTAACTAAATTGGCAGTAGTGTATAAGTGTTTGTAAATGTTAGTGTGTATGGGTGTTTCCCAGAACTGGTTTGCAGTTGGAAGGGTATCCGCTGTGTAAAACATATGCTGGAATAATTGGTGGTTCATTCCGCTGTGGCGCTGAAGGATAGTGAGGTAGAGGATAAGTAGACCTCACATCCTATTATACAGTTGAAGTCAGAATTATTAGCCCCCCTTTGATTTTTTTTCTTTTCTTTATTAAATATTTCCCAAATGATGTTTAACAGAGCAAGGAAATTTTCACAGTATGTCTGATAGTATTTTTTCTTCTGGAGAAAGTCTTATTTGTTTTATTTCAGCAAGAATAAAAGCAGTTTTTAATTGTTTTAAAGCCATTTTACGGTCAATATTATTAGCCCCTTTAAGCTATATAATTTTTGATAGTCTACAGAACAAACCATCATTATACAATAACTTGCCTAATTACCCTAACCTGCCTAGTTAACCTAATTAACCTAGTTAATTAGCCTTTAAATGTCACTTTAAGCTGTATAGAAGTATCTTGAAGAATATCTAGTCTAATATTATTTACTGTCATCATGACAAAGAGAAAATAAATCAGTTATTAGAGATGAGTTATTAACACTATTATGATTAGAAATGTGTTGAAAAGGTTATATATATATAGTTTTGCATTTAAATAATTTATTTGCATTTTATATCTCCCCAGAATTGACTGTTTGTGTGTGTTTGTAAGTCTATGAGCTGAGATCAAGAAACTCCTCCCCGCGTGTAAAAAATTCAATCTGTGCTCTAAAGTTAGGGGGAGCTTAACCATCATACAACACTTTTAACATGGCGAGCGGCGATGAAGTGAGGCAACAGTACGAGGAAAGCGCCGGCGTCTTTCAAATCTGCAGTGTGAGGACATTTCAGTTTTGCTGTTGAGTATAAAGCCAATGACAGAAAAAACGATGAACAAAATATGACAGTGAGCAAGCATTGTTTTACACATATAACCATGACTGCACATCTGTGGCGCCATCACCCAGCAATATCACTGTCTGAAGGCAAGATAGCAGAGCAGGTAATCAAGTCCACCAAAAAAACAACAATCCCACGCTAAATCCTTCCAGCAAACATACCCAACTGGTTCCGAGACACGCATGAAAATAAAGGCAGTGGGGGTGTTCGTTGCTGTTTTCAGTGATTGGAGATGCCGGCTTTTATCATCTTATAAAAGCACTCAGTCCGAGTTACAGACTACTATATCACGCACTGAGATAATTAAGATGGTTTATTTATGTTTACTGAAGTACAAATATGATTATTTGAAATGGTCAGTTATGTTTATTAACTTCACACATATGTTTATTTTCATTATTGTTTGTACATGGGCTACCAGCAGCAGTGGTATTTCGGTGTTAACTATTTTTATACTATACGCTAGGAACTAGTGTACTTTTTTGGCTTTTAAGTAAAACAAAGGAGTATTGCAATAAATTGGTTTAATTATTTTCTCCTTAACCTCTTACTGTTTCTATTGCCTAAGCATAGAATAACAAAAAAAAATGTGTCAAGCCATCAGAACCGAACCGAAAACCGTGTTGCATCCCTAATATATATATACATTAATATAAACTAACTTACATTTCAAATGTTTAATCCTTCTAAAGGCAGGTGGCAGTATGCATAATCTTGGCTAACCTATGCACATAGCTAATTCTATATGTTTAGTAACCCCGAACCACCAGGGGGCCCCTTTGCTTTCAATATTTGCCCTTCATATATGTAATAAACTCAACAGCACAGTGTGTGTTTCTCACATGTGTTTTCAGAAGCCTGAGCATCTGTGGAGGTTTAGTGTCTCCTTCGGGCCCAGTGCAATCACACTTATGATTGATAAAGGCATGAATGAGCAATCACAGCTGGCTGTAATTGCGCAGGTTTGATTGACAGCTGGGCTGCTCCTAGAGGTCAGAGGTCACTGTGAAATCATTCAGAAGAGGCTTGAGCCTCACAATAACACAATCACCTGCAGCGCTTTTCAGGACCAGTCCCTGCACCTTTACGCGTTTGCGTAGGCGACTTGTTACACGCAGTTGTTGGGTTACTTGTGAAGCGTCTGTCGTCATGAGCACTCATCTGTCCACACGTCTCTACAGAAATAAATGCATGAGGGCGAACAAGGGCAGATCATTACAGAGCACAGGGAATTTATGGTGAAATAACACGCCTAATTACAGGTTTAATTATTTAAGTGTGTATTATCACCTGAAAAAGAAATAATAAGACTGAGGCTTTGATTAAAGAAATGCGTATTTAATACCAACACAATGGTTTGCTGAGAGGAGGCAGGAGACACTGCGTCATGCAGAAACCTCATTCTCAGAATAACGACGTCCATCTGCATCTGACCGTGCATATTCAACACTAATTAATTCATTCATTCATTCATTTAATAGATTTTTTTTGTTTTAACACTTTTTGTTCATGGCAGCAAACCTAGAGAGCTGAATAGTCCTGAGTGTACCTTAAACCAGAGTTTCTCAACCCTGTTCCTGAAGGCACGCCAACAGTACACATTTTCATCTTCTCCCTAATCAAACACACCTGAAACATCTCATCAGAACATTAGAAGAGACTCCAACACCTGAAGTTAATGGGTCAGATGAGGGAGACATCCAAAACATGAACTGTTGGTGTGCCTCCAGGAACAGGGTTGGGAAACACTGCCTTAAACAGTGCCTTATTTGCTCCTCTCAGGACATTAGATGACCTGAGATATTCCTTGTTGTCTTTAATTCACTCTATATTGCGTCAGTAGCTGACTACTAAGGCTACGTTTACACGACAACAACGTAGCCAAATACTGAAACGTTTTCATTCATTCATTTACTAATTTTCCTTCGGCTAATTTTCCTCTCTATTTCAGAGGTCGTCACAGCAGACAATTATTCCAACACATGTTTATCCAGCAGTTGCCCTTCCAGCCACAACCCAGTATTGGGAAACACCCATACACTCTCGCATTCACACACACGCTCTTTAGTTTAGTTTCCAATTTAGTTTCATGAGTTCCAGAGATTCAGTCTGGCCCTGGCAATCACCCAGAGATTTATGATCAATCATTATTTACATCTTTATACACTACTAGTCCAAGCTGGATGTGGTCACGATAATGATCACAGCAGTGTGAGCTTTAGACACACTCTAAATCAAGAAATAACATCAAGAGACAGAGAATATAGTATCATGGCAGAGTCACTAACTGGGAGAAGAATTGATTACCTAAATGTTCTAGCTACCTAAACGATGCGTATCTGTTGTGAATAACACACATCGTCAGATTATGTGTAAATGGATTATCTTCTATAGACATCCGAATGTGTTTTACAAACCACAGAGGTTTTGCTAAGCTGGTTAATAAGTGTTTTCAAATGCCTGCAACAAAAAACAAATGATATCTATTGAAAACACTGATAAGTTTTGATCTTTGACAAGCATGTGCTCGTCTATCTCCAGCTCAGCATCAGCCAGGAAAGCTAATTTGAATTCATCACACCAATGTGAGGGAGTGTACATGTCAAAGGGTTAAGATTATAAAGCTTTTCCTGTTTCATTTACAGTGTTATCATAGGTTGTAGTCGATCGATAAGCGGAAGCTGCTGAGCTTACACACTGTTGACTCCGTTGACTGTAGATCTGCCCACAGCACACCTCCAGCCAAACTTTTTTTTCTGGAGAGAATCACATAGCTGTATCTTTCTCTTATAATTGTTTTAAAAATAAAGACTTTTCAGAGAAAAGATGGACGCAGTACTACTTTATAGGTACTCAAGATTTATATGGGATTAAGCAAAATGAGCCCCCTTTTATGGTGACCACCTCGCTAAATAGAGACACAACAGAAACCAGAACAACAACATTTCAAAGACCGGTTATGATAAAAACAAAAAGCAAACATGAACACTCAATGAGCACTATATAGCACATGTTTATAGTGTCAAGGCAGATTTACATAGATAAAGATAAAAGTATGAAAAGTCACGACAATATTTCAGACCGTGGAACATATTCAGCATATCAGGCGGGCAGCAGAGTATGCTGGTGTTAGGTTCACACTATGGACTGGTGGTATTCTGCTGAACCAATCACACACACATGGCTTGACTGTGAAAGTTATTCACAAATTACACCACATGGGAAAGCCTTACCTTGTGTAATCTAACCCTGCACAACCTAGTGAGAAAAGGTGTGTTTTGGTTACATGTCCTGCCAGTGAACCTTCTTGGGCAAATATCTGCAGCATTGCCACCTGGGCTCTAAAAGGCACTGTAACCACATTAGGCAAAAAGCCATGTCTAGACTTGCTTCCCAAACTCCAGGATAAGCAGGATTAATAGACAAGTCTCTTTCTCACTTTCCCCATGCTTTAGCAAGCAAAAGTGCTATATTAAATCAGAGCACTTGAAGCTGAGCAGAGTAAAGTGTCTCTAGTGGTTTGAGAGCACCCTCAGAACCAACGCTATGTCCTAAAGAGGCATTAAAGAAGGAAGAGAGGGTTCAGTCGCCTTGCTCCCTTCAAAAAGCCCATAACTAAAGTATACCTCCCAATCAAGGATAGGTTTGTCTGAGTATGAAATGCTGCAAACTATATTCATCTTGAGTGTAGAAAAGCAAACCACTGAGCCGTCAATATGCACTTCACACTAATCAACAAACACTTTTCATTTAAGAGAAAACAGGCATAGAGTAGATTGGGCCTAATCTTTTGCTTTTCTGTTCATTACCCTTTGTGATATTTGGGCTCCACTTATCTGTCATATATTCAGCCTGCGATGCCAAGTAAAGCCCCTCACCTGAGATAACGGTTCCCTTTGAAGAAGGGTTTTCCACTGGGACGTTAAGAGAGGCAGCAACTCTGGAAACCACCGCTGGTTGGGCTAGTGGCAAGAGTTGAATGGGGAAAATACATATAATGGCCCGGTTCAGTACAGTATGGTACAGTACCCTTTTCTTCTTCATTTCCACTGTCAAAAGTACCAAAAAAGCGAACTGTACTGTACCGCTATTAGTTTACTTATTCTAAAAAATAAGTTGTTTCACTTTCTCTCTCTTGTTGTGTGCTCTCACTGCTCGTTTATATGTGAAATAATGATCTCGAATAAGTGATGTTAATTTATAAACTCATTTCGAGAGGAGCACGTGCTTATGACTGATCACGACTGGTCCCGCATTAACACATGATTCACCAATCAGATGATTACTAACTCACTATAAATAACCAGCGATTCTTACTTTAGTTATCTTCACTTTGAAGAACGCTTCCCGCAACAAAAACACTCCTTCTCCAAAAAGCTTTTACATCATCGTACCACCAGCCTGATCTCACGAGAAAACGTAAGTATTTTACGTTTTGCCAGTTTAGTGGCTAATTCGTACGAATTCGTACAAGTTCAGTTGTACGAAATTGTACGATTTTAAAAAGGAGGCGTGGCACCTAACCCCACCCCTAAACCCAACCGTCATTGGCGGATGAGCAAATCATACTAAATTGTACGAATTAGATCATACGAATTAGCCACTAAATCAAAAAGTTACGAATTGCTGTGAGATTGTGTTGTTCAACCTATCGATATGGAAAAGAACCAACAAACAACTTCCTCAGCCAGAGCCCCACTCTCCCCGAGACTTCCAACGCAGCTCAGCTCCACCCAGCCCCGCCAGGATGACGAATCAAGCCTGAAGTCCCGCAAGATGCTCCCGGCCCACAACCAGCTCTTCCACCATTTAACCATAACACTGTCAATATAATCTCTTTCTCCATCTACTTCAAACAGCCTCACCCAACACATCCACCGTGTCTTCAACCCAAATCTCTAGCAAGATCACAGTCCACAGTCCTCCGCCTAAACTCTCAGACACCGTTATCCACACTCCAAGCCACACAATAAAGCCAAACTCCTTCCCCTTACCATTCCACCAGCGGTGCATAGCACGCTTTAAAGGGAAAACTAGCAAAAAACAACGACTCTCCAAAAAGACTAAACATTTTATATATCTTTTGAAAGCTGAGACTCACGTGACTAGAATGATTTCAACCATTTTAAGACACTAAGGCCAAATCCCAATTCTCGGCTATTTTTGTACCCCTACCCCTTTCCTCTTCCCCTTGGGCCTTGAAAAACAGTGTGAATATATCATCGTCATCATATATCATCCCAATCTCTTGCTTCATATGAGATCAGACTATCACGACTACTGTCGTTAATCCAGTAGTGTTATTTTTTGGTATTTATCTTCAGGAAATCACTGAAGGCATATATCATAACGATATAATGTGGCAATAAGATCCTAACTGTGCTGTGCATTTACACAGTGGCCATATTCATCTATGTAAACACATGAAAACAACATTAACGTTATAGCAGACACTGTAAACTGCTATTTCCCAGCCACTAGACTTTTCTGACTGGGTATTCGAGTGTCATCGAGTGTTGTGAGACTGCTATACAGGAGTTATTATTATGAATAATAGAGAGTCAAATTTAGCAGTTTTAATTTTAGCATTTGTTTTAAAACCATGCCCGGGGCTCCCTCCAGTTGCAGGGCAAGAGGGAAGTTTGAGTTCGGGTAGATCTCGAGAACTCCCCTGCTGTAGTAGTTTATGAACAGATAGCGATTGCTCTTAAGAGATAAATACTTACTAGGAGCATGTCTATGGTTTTTATGGTTTTCTTTTTCTGGACTGCTTTAGTAGTTTAGACTTTTACATGCCTGAAACTTGTCTATAGCGCTTGTTCACTGCTGCTCTTATAGTTGTGTAAATTGCTTCCTTGTCCTCATTTGTAAGTCGCTTTGGATAAAAGCGTCTGCTAAATGACTAAATGTAAATGTAAATGTAGTAAATTGTTGGTTGGGTTTAAGGAAGTGGGTCAATCGATAAAACTGGTTGGAAACTGGAACTGGAAGGAAGACAGTGGGTCAATCGATTGGTCGGTCAGCCAGTCAGTCATTAAGTCAGTCAAACAGTCAGTCAACAGCGGCCTCTGGTGGGTTAACGCGAGAACTGCAGGCACGAATGGCACCTGCGAGAGAAAGTTGAGATATGTAAAAGCGTACACAGCGTACCACCTGGGACGTATTTCGCAGTCTCCAGAAACGTATATAGGAATACGTTTTCAGAATGAGCCTGGGTTGCATTAATTAACAACATGTACTTGTAGTAAGGTAGCCAATATTCACACATCAAGTGTGAAACTCAGAAAAAAGAAACTCAAGTGACTCACGTTGTAGTTAAAGGTAGTTCATGATTAGCGCACGCCTTAGCTTATCATTAATTCATAATGAAGTAATCTTTAATTGACATATTAACACATAATTATTCACGTACTGTCGTTGTTAAGTATTACCAATTTATTTCAAGTAATCATTTATTTATATTATTAGTTTTAGTTTGGAGTTAGTTGCAATATAAGTACACACTGCAAGAACACACAAGCTGAAGACGTTTAACAAATAAGCAGGAGATTGACTAAAATGTAATTGTTCTCCTATTTTTAGCACTTCGAGTAGGCTGTAACCTCAACAGTGCAGCTTTCGTGTGTGTGTGCAGAAGCTGCAGATCTGTGTTTGTTCTCTGGGCCTTAATTTATTCAAATGTATTCAATTCTTTGACATTTTTTGTAATCGTTGAATAAATCTATCATTTTCTTCAGAATACATTAAACGCTGTTCATAGAGACAATGCACCAATACAGCTTTTTAGTTTTGATATTTGCAGCGGTTAAAGTCAAGAAAAGAATTTTAAATCATGATATTTATTTATTTTCTGAATCCTCTTCACCTTGAAAAACATGTTCATGAAAATAAATGGCTGAGCTCAAGCTGTAACGCAAATATTTGTTTACTTGATGGCTCTAAAGCACTTGACGGAGTCATTAAATCCAAACTTTCCTTAAGATAGTTAATAAATGTTGTTCAGAAACCTATCAAACAAACATGAATAGCAATAGCTCGACCTTGGCCGAGGTGTTTTGTTAAAGGTTTTCCTTTCACTGCCTCTGACATCTTCATTTGTCATGTGCTCGTCTGTCAGCCGCTGTGTGTATGTTGTGTCTGCTTTCACACCGCTGTGATGACAGGGAGAATGAGCTTTGGAAACTCAGTGACACCGCCAAAAAAACCTCTTAACAAAACATCAGGAGGATGAGCTTCAGTGGAGCCTTTCTCAGTTTCTCAGCAGCAGAAATCCTCAAAGTTGGAAAAATTTGGTGAGGAGCACGCGCAGAAGTTTCAGTATCAAATACGTCATTGACAATTATTCTATTATCCAATCAGTTCTTGACCAAACCCCTATATATACCAAAGCTGTCTTACCTGCAGCATCTCTTGACTTTAGCATCCCTCCACCACCCCGACACCTCACCTCTTAAGCATTACAATCCCAGGGAGAGCGTTCTTGGGCCGGGCTAGATATTTCGCTCGAATCCCAACTCCTCTCTGTTTCCTGATAAGGGGAATAACTCGAGTTTGGGTGTCTCCCCGAGCTCAGAGCCCTCTCCCCAGACAGCACGCCAAATACGCTTTATTCTGAAACGATTGCAAGTGTGAACTCGTGAAGAGTGCAGTAAAACTAATTATGTTTTTAATTATCCTAATTGCTGAAATAATGAAAGAAAAACTCAACGATGGTGTTATCAAGACTTTCAGAAAAAGGAAAACAATAATGTGAAACTGATAATGGCAGCCAGAAGAGAGAATACTGTCAGATTTACTGTGCTGCTCCAATTGACACAGCATTAGATACACCTCACACAAGCGGTGATTTGTTTATTATATTTCGGTTCAAAGATTATATAATACATGTAAATACATATAAAAGTTCATACATTAAAAAAACAATCAAAATATTAAAAACTTTCAAGGATTTAAGATGCTGATGTCTTTTAAAGGCATCATAACAGTCTTATGAAAAGGGTTCATTCACGTCTCTCCAGAGAAAATGGAGAAGATCACCAACTGGAGGTTTCTAAATTCTGAAGTATTAAAGCAGGAGTCAATGTCAATGTCAATGTCAATTTTATTTCTATAGCACTATTTAACACAACCAGACGTTAACCAATGTGCTGCACAGTACAAATCACAACAGATAAAAAACAAATGTATATATAAAATTATAAAATTATTGCTAAAACAGACACTTTTCACTGATAAAATGCCAAATCAGAGGTAAGTTTTTAACCTAGATTTAAAAACAGACAGGGATGAAACAGATCTAATACAGAGGGGCAGAGCATTCCACAGCCTAGGACCAGCTACTGCAAAAGCACGGTCACCTCTGCATTTCAGCCTCGACTTAGGTATGAATAACAGTCTCTGGTTAGATGACCGAAGAGACCGACCAGGCTGATGCTCAATTAAAATGTCTGACAGATAAGGAGGTGCCGGGCCATTTAGAGATTTAAAAACCAAGAGAAGCATTTTAAAAGTGACTTGATAGTGCACAGCCAGTGCAGAGAGCGTAAGACTGGGGTAATGTGCTCATGTTTCTTGGTCCCTGTTAAAAGCCTTGCAGCAGCATTTTGAACTACTTGTAACCGGGATAAGGTTTTCTGACTAATCCCAAAGTATAATGAGTTACAATAGTCCAATCTAGTGGTGATAAACGCATGGATTATTTTTTCAAAATTTTTTCTAGATTAAATAGATTTGACTGTTTTTAATAGTCGAAGCTGAAAGAAGCAGGATTTGACCACTGCATTTATCTGTTTGTCAAAGCTCAAGCCATCATCTAGAATAACACCAAAATGTTTTACCCAGGGCTTCATAGAAAAACTGAATTTTTCTGTATTAACTATCGGTGCTCTGGAAGAGTTTGACGGGTCGAACAAAATCATTTCACTCTTACTTTCATTAAAATCTAGAAAGTTCAAGGACAACCAGCGACTGATGTCCCCAAACTGGCTCCCGGACGGCTGATGTCCTGCAGAGTTCAGCTCCAACCCTAATCAAACTCAGCTGAAGACGCTAATCAAGCTCTTACTGCATTGTAAACATAAATCTGTCAATGAATAGTTTCTGTATTTTGGGATTCCCAAGTGTTTTCTGTTTATTTACGGTGGTGAATTGCATTATGGGATGTTGATCTCTGCTCTGTCAATTCAACAATTCAACTCTACAGTTTAAGAAAGCGACTTTTATTGACATTTTAGTCGTTTGAAATAATATAATGTATAAGAAATAGTTTATAGAGAAATAAGTCTAATAACAGACACTGTGCTGCAGTTTATTACAAGGTTTCTGTAGTGTGATATTCAGCACCAACCCAGACAATATAAAGGTTCAGGACATCCTCGAGTACTTTTTGGAGATTTTAGCAGATTTGTGTGTGTTGACAACACAATCTCACTGCAATTCGTAACTTTTTGATTTAGTGGCTAATTCGTATGGATTCGTACGATCTAATTCGTACAATTTAGTACGATTTGCTCATCCGCCAATGACGGTTGGGTTTAGGGGTGGGGTTAGGTGCCACGCCTCCTTTTTAAAATCGTACAATTTCGTACGACTGAACTCGTACGAATTAGCCACTAAACTGTCAAAACGTAAAATACTTACGTTTTCTCGTGAGATCAGGCTGGTGTTGAGCATCAATTAAGACAACATTAGCATCTGTTAGCTTTAATTGTGGGGAAAACTGGATAATTTTGAGCTTTGGTCAGCTAATTTCATTTTACCGGTTTTAAATCATTATTGGGGCGAGATCAATATATATTAAACTTAATTTAATTAATATAAATATAAATGAATATAAATGCCTCTTTGCCAGATATTAAGGCATCGAATAAACCAAATGAAAACGGAGGCAAAAAATGATAAACAATATACAAGCAATGTTGCAGCAGCTGATAGGCCTGTATCATATAGACATCAGTTGCTGTATTAATACTGCTAAGTTTATTGTACAATTATTAAGGATTATTTTATATAGTGCAGGGATGTCTACAATGTTGTACTGTGTGGTCATGTGCAAGAAATAATGCTCCATGATTAGCAGATTCAAAACTTTGTAGTGCTAAAAACAAAGGATCTGCCTAGCCAAAGAAAAAAAGACGGAGCTATTGACCTGATTCTTCAATGCGGAAGTGCGCACGTTTTTGCGATTGTTTTAGAACTTCCGATTCTGCTGCCTATGGGAGAAATAACTAGGAATAATAAACAGCAGAAAACAGTCAAACTACTCGCTCTACAAACAAGTGTTTGCATGACAATACAGACAAAGTAGAATAATATAATAAGAAAATATCAGTTTGCAACACCAAGCAGCAAAACGAGCTGTTTTTAACATTTAAAACTGAATGGAAGTGATAGAGACTGGAAGTTTTCCACTCGTACGCGGAGAATAAGGTGAATACAAGGCCTGGGTAATCATCAACAAGAAAAACAACTGCATTCTGACAGCAAACTGCTCTTGTACGGCAGGGTATGTAAACTTACACTTTTGCGTTTCCTACATAGCATTCAGTGTCCTCAGTTTAATTCATCATAATTAACTGTATTTGCTGAAATCATTGCTGCAATCAAAAACGAGTAATGTGTATGATTCAGCATAGTGTGAACTTGATATGAACATACAGTATGAACTTGACCTGATATGAAATGAGAACTGCAGAATCCAGCATTTTTAATTAGGGTCCTCACTCCATTCAGCTCCCGTTTAGCCAAAGACGTCTGTGGTTGGCATTAAAAGCAGTGTGGTGTACGGTAAAAGTTGAGTTTTCGAATTTGGCATCCTACTGCACAACACCATATGCGTGCTATTGCAACCGGTCTCTTTTTGCAACCGGGAACCCGTGTGACGTCATGGGTGATGTAGGTTGGTTATTCCTCTATAGGGGTGGTCAAATGTTTATGTATATTATCTATTTTTCTGGTTATCTTCCTATATTTTGCATTATTATTCTATTTGGCGCCCCAGCTGCCAGAATGTTCCTGTTTTTTACAGGATGGTTATTTTATGTAATTTTACATTTTTGGTGCACCAGCTGCCGTTTTATTTTACAGGTTTTTTGTTTACAGTGCACATATGAACAGAATTAGAGTATGATTCATATCATTTACTTGTAAGACTTTTATTCTGGAGTGAAATGCTTTTTATCCTCTTTTCATTCAGTGACAGTTCACCGTGCAGTACTAGAACAGTATCAAAAAGACTCATTATAATGGTTCAGATGAATTAGAGTCACACTTGTTGCTTTCACCTCTTGCTGTTTTCAGCTTTCAACTTTCTGTGCCGCTTCACTTCAATAGACGAAGCACTAATCAGACCTCAATCATTATTTAAGCACAACATTCATGGACTTGTATTCAATAACTGCTCTCTGCGTTCTTACAGTTTTGGTAGGATGAATGATAGATGGTCATGAACTGCATCGTCAAAACTCACGAAGCTGTGTGGAGACGGGTTGAGATCTGATTGTGCAGCTTCAATCACCAGATAAACACCCCCTGGGTCCCGGGTTTGCAGAGTCAAATGTTGGAAGGTATGACCCTCACAGGAAACAATCTGCACTTTTCCACTGCCAAAATACTTCATTCTGTGTGATTTATGAGTGTTTTCCTTATGGGGATGAAAAATGTACCCAAGACATCATAATTGACTGGTATTGCTCTACTTGTGGGGACTACTGTATAAGCCCCCACAAGGTAAGGAATACAAGGTGCACAAACACACTGTATTGTTTTTGTGAACTGTAGGGTATATTTTGTGTGTTTCCACAGTTTTTATACTATACAAATAGTATTTTTGTTGCTCTACCTCAAACGTAAACCCAAACCTTACAGGACACTGTGTGTAGCTTCACTTTCTGGGGGTAAAAAAAGTGTCTGAGTTAGATAAATCTGAAAAATGAGGACATCAGCAATGTCCTCACGAGTCAGTTTCTCCTTGTAATACTGGTGTCATACTCATTACATTATATGCATTTGTGACCTGATATGCCACAAACACACACACACACATTGGTATTGTTGGTTTATAGGGACTCTCCATAGGCATAATGTATTTTATACTGTAAATAACACTTATTATATGGCCCGACCCCACCGCTGCCCCTAAACCCAACCCTCACAAGAAACCTGTGGCACAATTTGAATGTCAAAAGACACCATTAAGTATGATTTTTAAGTGTTTTGAATTACAAGGACATCAGATGTCTTCATTAACCACCCTAATAGAGTACAACTTAGTCATACCCATGTCATTACACAAATAAAATGACCTTGTAAACCACCAAAACCAGTACACACACTTACACATTCATAATTCAAAGCTCTATTTAAAGTAAGATCTGGGTGATCAAAGCGTAGTGTGTGTATGAGTGTGTGTGATTGGCCAGTGGATCTCCAGCCATGAATCAGGCCCTCAGGTGCTGGGAGAGTTATGAATTATGCAGCAGTGCTATATTGGATTACACATGGCAGATGATATGCTGGCCGCAGCACTTTATAATGCCAGGCTCCTCAGCGAGCCGCGGTCATCTTCACCGACACAGGGCCCTAAATCTCTGCTGTCAGCCGTCTGATGAATGAGTCTGTGTGAGGGCCGCTGTCCTGAGACTGACAAAGAGCACGGCGAATCCTGAGCCTCGGAGAAAATCCCACCAGATTCACTTCACCATTACACATGCATTACAGCTGTGAGATGATCAATCAGATACATACATGATCAGGCAACACAGCCGCAATGTGAAAGCGTGTCCCTGTATACATCTCTGGAGAGCGTGAATTATGTAGCCAGAGCTACGTATGGCTGCATTTCACCTTTAAAATGAACTCTACGGGGCCGTATGAGGCCACAGACAGCTTCTGTTTTTTGTTCGTGCTTACCAGCTGACAACTTACCTCCATGTGGATGGCTTTTCTTATGTTACCAGTTTACCCAGCAGCTTGCCGAGTATGTCAGCGGACTTGAGATGAAGAGAGGAGTTGACTTCGATGATGGGGTTTGAGTCTGGCGAATAATGGTTCCAGAAAGCAAATAAGACAAAAACAAAAGCCATAAAGTAAAATAAACAAATAAATAACAGGGTGAGAATGTGGTAAAATCTGAAAACGTGGTAAAAATCAGCCAGCCGCGAGGGATTTTCTTTTGAAAACACTGTTGGTTGGTCGATCAGTCAGTCGACAGCAACATCTGGTGGACTTATGCAAGAACAGCAGGCGTGAATGGCACTCGTGACAGAAATTTGAGATCATACACAACAGGCCTTGGTGGATTTGCGAAAACAAAAACTGCAAAAAAAAATTACCTCCAGGGATATATTTGGCGCTCTCCAAAAATGTACATAGCGGTACGTTTCAATAATGAATCTGGGTTGTGACCAGGGGTCTCATTTCTAAACGTGGCGTATTCACAAAACAGGAGCGGAAATGTGCGTACGCCACTTCCCATGCAAAAGCTGTGATCGATAAAAAGACTCGATGGGAGAATGTTCGCATCTGTAAATAAAATCAAGTAAACACGTGTAACTTAAATATTCAAATAATTGAACCATTTTAAATCATCATACAAACCACAATCTTTAATAAATTACAATTTGTTCTGGTGTACATTCCCTTTCTCAAAGGTTTAGGACATTTTATAGAGCAGTACGGTAATATTATGTGCTGTATAAATATATATATATATATATATATATATATATATATATATATATATATATATATATATATATATATATATATATATATATATATATATATATATAAATGTATATTAGTGCTGTCAATCGATAAAAAAATCATGTCGATTTCAATCATAAGCGGAAAATAAGTGAAGAGCTTGGGGAGGGGGGTGGGTATAGTCAATGTCGATCATAAGCGTAGACTTAGTGAAGAGTGGTGAGGGGGGATGGGTAGTCGATGTCGTTCAGAAGCGGATAATTATTAAAGAGTGGGGGGGAAGTGGCAGGAACGGATGTCATGCGTGAGAAAGTTGATTTGCGTGAGAGACTCATACTGACAATTGCATGAGTTGAGTTGGCAGCCCTGGTTACTACAGATATATGTTAATACACACCTGTCAATCAATTTCGGTGGGCGGGGAAACCACACTGCTACATTACGTTGCGGTGGGCCTCAAAACTACTGGCATTTGCATCCTATTTTAGCATTAGGAAACAAAAAAAAAGACTTGATGTCTTTATATCACTCCAATATGACTGTGGACACGCTATACCTACAGACAGTTCTGTCCAAACAGATTTCAATAGTTGAGTTTGCATCATAGGTGCCCTTTAATAAATGTGTTTTCTTTGATAAAGGAAACAGGTAAGTAGCAGGCCATAATTTTGCACTCAAAAAAATAAAAAAATCGGGTCATATTTTTAGAGTAGCAATTTATTTAATAATTGGATTTTTAACAGATAATAAACTTGTAAATTGTGCATTTCATATCTGTAAGTCTGATTAAAATGCTAAAATGCATGAAAGTTTAATATACAACTCCGCTGAATAAAACTCAAAAATGTAGGTCTATATTTGTGTGGTACGAACATCCTTCAGGACGTCTCTCTGCTGTGTTTGTGCGGTGATGAATGTGTCCATGTCTGAAATAAGCAGCGTCTCCTGATCTCTGAATGATGGAGATGAATCCGCGCGGCTGTCAGCGAGTGTGTCGGAGTGACGGATCCTCCATCAGTGTCTGTAAGAGCACAGCTGCCTCCTTCAGCGCTCAATCACATCACATCAGCGCAGTCCTTCTGGCTGACCGACCGCACCAGTGGAGACTAAAGGCATGTAAATGAGCCTGAGGACCAGCTGAATTCACACTCGCACACAAGTCTGCTCGCAGTGGACTAAAGGCGCCGGTATACTTTAAACAAAGCTCTTTTCATTATTTGTTTGAGGGCTAAAAAAAGTTTGAAAAGATTAAGTGACGTTAGGGCTGCACGATATTAGGAAAAACTGAGGATCATTATTTTAGAATAACTGGGATCATTTTGTAGAGCATTTGCAGAAACTACAGTAAACCAAGTACAATCACTGATAAATGCAGTAGAGCAACGATGCAAATAAATAAACAGTGCTTTATAGTTTTTGTCCAAACTAACAGACAATTGTACTTACTGTTTGCACACATGTGCCAAAGCATTTGCAATTTGCTAAAATCAATAAGAAATAGCACTCTGAAGTGAACAATAAGCTAATTATTCAGAGATCTAAATGTATTGTTTTGAAAAAATAAAGACTTTAATCAAGAATTGAGCCAAAGAATTTAAAGGGCCCATAGTTGACCTCTTTTTTTCTGATGTAATATTAATATTCTGGTTGTTCTGAGTGTGCCAGTTTAGGTTCAGTTTAAAACACAATTCAGATTTTTTTATTATAATATGTTAAAAAGTGTCATGTTGGGGGCGTGTCCACAGCTCGCTGATTTAGGGGTGTGTTGCTTCACATGTAAATTAGTTTCGGCTTCCCGCCAACGTAACAAGGGGGCGGAGCCATGAGCTCACCCGCTCTGCGTTTGCAACAGAGACAGGAAGACTGAGAGAAGGAGCTGGAGTGAGAGGATCAACATTCAGTCGTACATATATGACTCAGACACAGACCAAGCAGAGAGTACAAAATCATTTGTGTCTTTGTACAGTTTTACAGCCAACTGTGTGCTAGTTTCAATTACCGAGCTTGTACACCGAGACTAATAACCACACACACTGAATTAACTTTGACTGAGGCACCGGATGCGTCGCTCGAAGCCGCGACACGGCACACCAGACACTCTCTGTGGCACGGCAGAAACATGAAGTGTCCCGAATCGTCGCGCTGTTGTGTGTACCTTGATAGAAACCTAAGTTTAGAATTCTAAAATGCATGGCACAGCGTCAGGTACAGCAGTTATGATCACAGGGAGCTTCTGGGATCGCGAGAAATGCAAACGGCTGAAGTATAAGGTAGACTCAATGAGAAGCACACATGTTTGCAAACCTACCTAAAGATACAACCAATAATTCCGATTAGAGCGATAATGTGGAGAATATTGATCTTGTGTTGAGCCCAATGAGCCTTGCATCTAAAAATAGAGCTAGCGTGTTCCTTTAGTGATATCGCTTCCACTCACGCTGAAAATGGCAGACGTGAATCAACAAACTGAGGATATGATGACGCGCCTGTCAATCAATATTGGTGGGCGGGGGTATCGCACTCCTACTTAAAGTTGCAGTCGATCTGAAAACCGCTCCAATTGGTCCACCGTTTTTTATGTTGTTAAATTGAAAAAAAAGGACTGGGGGTGTTTATATCACCCCAATATGACGGTCTATACACCATACATGCACATATGTCTGTCCAAACAGCTTGAAAAGTAGATTTTTACCATAGGTGCCCTTTAAGAAAAACTGTAATATTGTGATTTTTAAGATTTGTGAAGTCATACAGCTCCGGATAACTGGAAACAGCAACTGCTATTCTCTCCTTCATCTTTAAAAGTCTCTGTAGTCTGTAGACAACACAAACAATGCAGTCACCTCAACGGAAACCCCGCCTCTTCTTTCATTTGATTGGACAATGAAAAAGACTTGACTGATCTAGCCCACTTTTTCCACACAGTGTTGACTTTTTTTCTACAGCAGGCGAGGTGAGGTGAGGTGTGTAGGGCAGCATGCAAAAAAAAAAAAAAAAACGCTTGGACTTTAGTAAACCATTTTAAAAAGGTGCTTCTTAATGCAAAAGGCATAATTCAAGGCCTATGGTAGCGTAGTGCAAACATGCACAGTACTTTTTTGCAATTGGGTCTGTTGGATTTTGCATCTTGTTCTCACCACAAACAAATTGCTCCAATGTTGAACTGAAAGCGAATATATTGAGATTACATCTTCCAGCAAGTCTCAGTACGCTTCTTTGGTCTGCTTTTTTGATGAGCGACTGCTCAATTCACACCTTCCCAAATAAACCACACTAAATAGAAAAATAAACTCTAGTGCAGGGGTGGTAAAAACAACTCTAGTGCAGGGGTGGTAAAAACAACTCTAGTGCAGGGGTGGTAAAATAAACTCTAGTGCAGGGGTGGTAAAAACAACTCTAGTGCAGGGGTGCCCAAAATTTTTTTATGAAGGGCCAAAAACAAACACAGCTGAGGGCTGTGGGCCAAAGGTAAATATATCAAACTGCATTACAAAGTTGCCATGGGTAATTTCCTCATTTTTAAAAGTAATATTTAAAAATAAATAGAAAGCCTTACTTTAATCGTATTAGGCTAACTAATGCATTATGTATATTATTTTTATGTTTTATAATTAACTTATTACAATGAAAACAAGAAAACTCCATTTATAACACAATGAATATTAAATAAATCTGATTCATTTACAACATTTAATTAAAACATTTAAATCAAGCTCTTTTTTGTAATGTAACAATAAAGCAAACAAACAAACAAAATATAACGTTAAATTAGAAATGACAATTTCTATCAAAGGCATGGGATGGCAAGCCAAATCAAAGGTTATCATGGGCCAACTTTGGCCTGCATCTCTGCTCTAGTGCGATTCAACCGAACTAAATCAGACTGGTGAAAACTCTCTTAGTGGTAGGAGATATAGAGTCTCTAAGTGTAGGTTGAACTGATATAAGTAATCCTCACCCCAGGCTTATTCTGAAAATGTACCCCTATATACATTTTTTATGAGCGTCATATACGTCCCAGGAGGTACGTTTTTTGCAGTTTTTGTTTTCACAAATTCACCAGAGGCTGCTGTGTACACATTTTCAGATCTCTCAGATCTCTCGTAAGTGTATTCATGCCTGCTGTTCTCACATAAATCCACCAGAGGCTGCTGTGTACACATTTTCAGATCTCTCAGATCTCTCGTAAGTGTATTCATGCCTGCTGTTCTCACATAAATCCACCAGAGGCTGCTGTGTACACATTTTCAGATCTCTCAGATCTCTCGTAAGTGTATTCATGCCTGCTGTTCTCACATAAATCCACCAGAGGCTGCTGTGTACACATTTTCAGATCTCTCGGATCTCTCGTAAGTGTATTCATGCCTGCTGTTCTCACATAAATCCACCAGAGGCTGCTGTAGACTGAATGACCGACCAATTTATCCACCCACCCACCAATAGTGTTTTTTAAAAAGCACCGATTGACTGATTTCCTAAACCCAACCAACAGTGTTTTCAAAAGCAATCCAGAAAAAAAAAAACCTCGCCTGTTTTTTTTACCAAGTTTTCAGATTTTACCACGTTCTCACCCTGTTATTTACTTGTTTAATTTGTTTTTTGGCTTTTGTTTTACCTGCTTTCTGAAAACGTTCTTCACCAGACTCGAACCCTGTCATCGCAGTCAACTCTTCTTTGCGTCTCAGGTCCGCCGATGTACGCCACGAGCCACTGGACAAAGTGACAACAGCGGGAATGCAGTCCATACAGATGTAAGCAGTCAGCTGGTAAGCGCGAAAATGAACCAGCTCTGTAGCCTTTGTATTAAAGCTGAAATGCAGCCATATGTAGCTCTGGCTACATAATTAGCGATCTTTATTATCGTAACTACTGCGTTTTGTATTGTTTTTATTGAATGTCTGCAGCAATATAGTGATGTCCATAACGTTTCCTATGAAGGAGAATAAAAGTTTACTACTACTTTGTAAACTACTGGACTGGTGGTACTTCTTCTCCCTCATCCAGCTGTCCTACAGTGAATAATCAACCACAAGAAACAGTCCAGGTACTGGACAACAACAGTTTAATCAGTCAGAAGCCTGCATCATCAAGCCCAGCTCAAAAGCAGACTGTTAGTCCGCCCGCAATCACAGAACTCTACATTATCCTCTGAGAGACATCCTCTGTCCCCTCCGTCCCCCATGGAGAGCAGCAGGTCCTCGGAGCAGTTATATTTGCTTCTCGTTTCAGGTTTGGTGTTATGGTGTTATGAGGAGGATCTGTTTGCAGTGTGCATGAAAGAGTTAGCCAAATGACTGATCAGCACTGGATGCAGAAGCAGGGATTAGTAAAGTCTGCCCGCTGAGTAATGAGCGTCAGCACAAACCTGACATCAACAGAAGCAGCTGGACACACAGTTCACCCAGCAGCACAACATTACACTGGAGGACCATTAGCTGTGACAAGAAATGTGCTGGAGACCCGAAATAGTTTGTCTGAAAAATAACACAAAACGAGAGATGTGTGCTAGAGACTGCAGTGTGTGTGTGTTCCTGTTTAACTGAATATACAAAACATGGAGAGTGAAACCTGACATTGTTTTTACATTGTGTATGCAGCAGGTGTGTGTGTGTGCCTTTCATTCACTTAGATTGTGACAACCAAATGTTTTTTTACTTTTTTGGTCTCCAAGAAGAAAACACAAGACTTGTGCGTGTGTGTGCGCATGTTTAAACAGAATAGTGTAAAATTCAGCCTGCAGGTAAGATACAATAGAGTTCCAGGCACTCATTTTATGCAGTGATTTTAAAACATATCAAATAAACCCGTCAACACTGGCCTAACATCAGCTCCCCATATTACAGATTATATTATGTATGACATTAATCCAAAATGATAATCGTTGATAATCTCTGGCTACATAATTTGCGGTCTTCAGAAACGTATCGAGGCTACGTTTTCAGAATGAGCCTGTGTTGGAAAAACTCAGATAATGTGTACATATAATGTGTACTTATGTATAGTGGTGAAGTAAAATACGCAATGTCCACCACAGCTTGAGGAGAATGTGATGAATAACACACACACACACACACACACACACACACACACACACACACACTCTCTCCTTGGTCTTGCAAAGAGCACAAAGAAGTCACAGTCCACCCGAGGGCTTGAATGGTGATCTGCCCAAACGGCCTCCCATAAGCCCAGAAGTGCTGGAGAGACATTAGTCAAGTTGTCGTTCCCTTCTGCTGCGACAGGTGTATAACCTCGATCGCTCGATGACCTGATAAAAACCTGCCGCATTCAAGTCTGAGACCTCGCTTAGCTGCACTGAATGACAGCAAAATCATCATACCAATGTAGAGCTTGAGCACTGTATTAGTTTGTTGCAAATGCTTAGACACTTAAACCAAGGACGATGACTATAAATAAATATAACAATAGCTGTATTTGTGTCCAAACCACTATATTTAGTTTCTGCTTTTCTTATTATATTAGCCCCTTGTAACCAGCTGGTATCCTCAGTGTGTTGTTTCTAGCACGTCAGACCAGTGAATCCAGCTCGTGTAATCTATCTATTCAAATCCGTATATGCTCATTCTGAAAACGTACACCTGTATACATTTCTGAAGATCATGAATTAATGAGTGTGTATGGATGTTTCCCAGAGATGGGTTGCAGCTGGAAGGGCATCCGCTGTGTAAAAAACGTGCTGAATAAGTTGGCGGTTCATTCCACTGTGGCAACCCCGGATTAATTTCAAGAGTTCAACTTAGCTGATGATTGATTATAAAGCATGTGTGGCATGCTGTCCCAGGAGAGAGCCCTGAGCTCATAAGATCCTCGAGCCCGGGGCTCCCTCCCGTTGCAAGGCGAGAGGGGAGTTTGAGCTCAGGTAGGTCTCGAGAACTCCCTTGCTGTAGTAACTAATGAACAGATAGTGATTGCTCTTGAGAGATAACTACATACTAGGAGCATGTCTATGGTGCTGATTTGGATTAAATTAAGTTGCATGTTTTTGGACGGTGGGAGGAAACCCGGGGGAAACCCACGTGAGTACGGGGAAACGTCTGCTGGTTTGGTAAAGCCTGGAACCGGAGACGTTCTTGCTGTGAGGCAACAGTGCTAAGCACTGGGCCACCGTGTCACCCATCTAGGAAGAAGGAGGAGTAGGGGTGGAAGGGGGGATTCTTCAAAACGAAGATAGCGGTGGAATGTAACCCAGGGTATTTATAGTAGCTTAGGAGTTGTCTGATTGGTGCATTGAGAAGTGGATAATGCGGATCTAGCCGCTAGCAATCATAAGCACGTGATCCTCTCGAAATTAGTTTATAAATAAACTTCACAAAGGGACTAAGCCGAAAAGAAAATGAATGAATGAATGAATGAATGAAGATCATGAATTATTAGCCAGAGGAATGCATGGCTGCATTTCATCTTTAAAACAAACGCTAGGGGGCGGTATGATTCCGTGTCTTTTCACACTTACCAGGTGAATGCTTACCTCCGTGTGGATGGGTTTTCCGCTGTTACCACATTGTCCAGTGGCTTGCCGCGTATGTTGGAGGATTTGAGATGCAGAGCATAGTGACAACGGTGTTTAAGTCTGGTGAAGAACAGTTCCAGAAAGCAGGTAGGACAAAAACAAAAGCCAAAAAATAAAACAAACAAGTAATTAACAGGGTGAGGATGTGGTCAAATCTGAAAACGTGATCAAAATCAGGCGGCTAGTCAATCAGTGCTTTTGAAAACACTATTGGTTGGGTTTGGAGAAGAGGGTGGGGGAATTGCTTGGTTAGGCAGTCAGTCAGTCAACAGCGGCCTCTGGTGGATTTATAGCAGGTGTGAATGGCATTCAAGAGTTCCCACTTAGCTGATGATTGATTGTAAAGCATGTGTGGCATGCTGTCACGGGTGAGAGCCCTGAGCTCATAAGATCCTCAAGCCCAGGGCTCCCTCCCGTTTACAAGGCGAGAGGGGAGTTTGAGCTCAGGTAGATCTCGAGCACTCCCCTGGTGTAGTAGCTAATGAACAGATAGTGATTGCTCTTAAGAGATAACTACTTACTAGGAGCATGTCTATGGTGTTGATTTGGATTAGTCAATTAACTTAAATTATATGTTTTTGGACGGTGGGAGGAAACCAGGGGAAACCCACGTGAGCACGGGGAGAACGTGTAAACTCCGCACAGAAACGTTGACTGGCTTGGTAAGGACTAGAACCAGTGACGTTCTTGCTGTGAGGCAACAGACCACTGGGCCACCATGCCACCCATCTAGGAAAGGAGGAGGAGTAGGGGTGGAAGGGGGGATTCTTCAAAACAAAAATGGCTGTGATATGGAACTGAGGGTATTTATAGTGGCTTAGGAATCGTCTGATTGGTGAATCTTAATTGAATAATGTGGGACCAGCCACAAGCAATCATAAGCACGTGATCCTCTCGACATTAGCTTATAAAATAAACTTCACCTCGTGAGAGAATTTTGAGATCTCAAAAAAGCGTACACAGCGGCCTCTAGTGGATTTGCGAAAATAAAAACTGCAAACAAATGTACCTCCTGGCATGTATTTGGCACTCTCCAGAAATGTATATAGGGGTACATATTTAGAATGAGCCTGGGTTGAATCAAACAGTTCAATTTAGCTACACTAATTATTTTCCCCAGAATTTTCAAAGGAGGCAACACAAAGATTATAAAACTAGCATCGGATACTTGTGTTACTTTTACTTCTATACACTGTAAAAAATCCAACTTACAAATTCTTAACTCAGTTTAAAATTGTTAGTTAGGTGGACTTATTTTTGAGTTGAATTTACTCATAAAAATTATTTATAAAGATTTCTTCATTTGAGTGTTTACCACTGTTAAAAATAAAAAGTTGAGTTAACTTAAAAATTTAATGCAACCAGCTGCAAAGAAATGTTGAGTTTATTGTGTGTTGAGTAATTGTGAGTGCCAAATTATTCCGTAAATTATTCTTGACTTAAATCAGCCTTTTCAGTCAACTTAAAAAAATAATTTGGCACAACTTCAACCAATAAATCTTAATAAACATTTCTTTGCAGCCGGTTGCTTTAAAAGTTTAAGTTAACTTTTTATTTTTTACAGTGTACTTCATTTTGCTAGCCTGGCTTGTATTGCTTCCATGGACATTTTTATCATTCCCTCATATGGTATAACCAATCATTTTTAGCGTTATCTTTAAATAATGTCTGAAAAGAGGGCTCAACATAAAGCAGAAAGCTTCTCCACAATGTTTTCTGTAACTTTAAATTGTGTTAGCCCTTTACATTTCATTGGATACCGAATGGCTAGCATTTTTGTATTGATTATAAGCTGTACAAATATTTCTTAAAGTAATCGTAATGATATATATATATATTTCTACATCTACATCATTATAGCTCGGGTCTAAAACTGTTTACATTCAGAGTGATTTTTATATTTACAGTTACTGTATCCTTCTTGGTGTGAATGGGCATTTATGCCATGTCAGCAAAAGCTCGAACACAGTTTGATACTGTAAAACAAACCCTTCTTCTTGTGTTATCTCACTCATTTATTGGTAACCTACCCCAATTGCCTATGTGTGAAAACTCTAACAGCAGATTTGTTCACAATTTGTGGCATTGAAAGATATATACGATCACCAGCTCCACCAACACTAACTCCTTCTCCAAGAGACATAGAAAACAGTACTCCAGACACTGTTTAACACGAGAGAATATTGAAAGTGATGTTGATTTTGTGGCCAAACCCAAACCCAAACAGGATGCAATATTATTTTAGTGGTCCTGAGTCAAAGTCATTAAAAATGATTCAGTCAAATGACTCCCGGATCTGATGTTCGGAGCAGCCATCATCTCCATCTCAGTGAAAGAGTCTGCCATGGTCAGAGACCTCAGTGACATCAGAAAAGCTGAACGCAATTCGGCAAAACTACTGAACAAGACAAAATCCTTCTACAGTGAGGACAGATGAGAGCAAATTGCAGCCTTCTGGTGACCCACGCCACCTCTGTGTTTACAGAAAACAAAATCCAGCTTTCAGAGAGAAGAGGAAAGAACATATAGACAAACATGTAGGAGCTGCAGGATGTTTCCTTCAGGTTTAGAGAAGATGTTTGATTGTAATTACAGTGGGGGAAATAAGAGCTGAACAGGTCGTGTGTTTTTCCCAGAAATAATATTTCTAAAGGAGCTGTTGACAAGGAATTGAACCAGATTTTGGTAAATACCCAAACAATACAAACGAAAAATATTGAGTTGTGTGTAATAACAATAAAAATGACAGAAGGAGAAGGTCCTGAACTACTGAAACATATTTAATACTTTTTTGGTGGTGAAATTAATTATTTAAAATGCTCTGTGGATTGCCATGTTGGCTCAGTGGTTAACACTGTGGCCTCACAGCGAGAAGTTCGCTGGTTTGAGCCTCGGCTGGGTCAGTTGGCGTTTCTCTGTGGAGTTTGCATGTTCTCCCCATGTTGGCGTTGGTTTTCTACAGGTGCTCCGGTTTCCCCCACAGTCCAAACACATGCACTACAGGGGAATTGATTAACTAAATTGGCCGTAGTGTATGAGTGTGTGTGAATGAGAGCGTATGGGTGTTTCCCAGCTGCTGGAAGGGTATCATCTGTGTAAAACATATGCTGGATAAGTTGGTGGTTCATTCCGCTGTGGCGACCCCTGATGAATAAAGGGACTAAGCTAAAGGAAAATGAATGAATGAATGTTTTCTGTCACTCTTGTTCTATTTAGTGTGTCCTTACTAAATCAGTGTATTCACTTCTTTTTTAATTTTTTTAATTTTTGTCAGCATCAAATCAGCATTTTAAAATGACTGTGAACAATCATGTGACGATTTAAAAATAAAAAAAAATTAATAATATCAAATAAATCTGTATTTTTCTGCTTCCTGATTTCAGAATCATGAGAGTTTTAAAGTCTACAGTGTTGACTGGATGTCAGAATCAGCCAATACACTCACACTGTCTTCTCCTCATCTCCAGCTGTTCTGCCTGTCTGTGCATAACAAACCTCTCCCATGCTCGAGCTGCTGTTTATTTTGCACATTTACTGCAGTGTCTTAGTGATATGTAAAAACACGGCTGAATTCTGAACCTAAGGCATTAAAGCAGGACTCGTGATCTGCTATCGTGAGCTCTGTGTTTGTTAGAACAGCAAGAGGTCGAAACATGACTTAAAATATTGATTTTCCTGATTGAAAAGGTTCTCTGCAACCAGGCAAAACTATAGGTCAGGCTGTGAACGGCAGGTCAAGAAAAGCGCATACGGGTGGAAAAATTCCTCAGTCCCTGCACTAGAGCTAATCTGAGATCTGCAGGAGCCCATTTACATACAGGAGAACAGCAGCACTCACAAGTGGGACTTTAATCTGTATGGACCCTTTTCACAAGACTGTTATGACGCCTTTAACAGTCATCGGCATCTTAAACCCTCGAGTGTTTTTAATAATTAGATTTTTTTTATTTATAAACTAATTTTGAGAGAATCCAGTATTCACTCTATTGAAGCGCCGTTGTGTGTACCCTGATAGAAACCTATGTTTAGAATTCTTAAACGCATGGTGCTGAGTCAGGTACAGCAGCACCTAGTTAAGATCACAGGGAGCTTCTGTGATCACAAGAAATGCAAACGGCTGAAGTATAAGGTAGACTCAATGAGAAGTACACATGTTTTCAAACCTACCTAAAGATACAACCAATAATTCTGATTAGAGCGATAATGTGGAGAATATTGATCTTGTGTTGAGCCCAATGAGCCTTACATCTAAAAATAGACCAAGGGTGTTCCTTTAGTGATATCGCTTCGACTCACGCTGAAAATGGCGGACGTGAATCAACAAACTGAGGATATGATGACGCACATGTCAATCAATATTGGTGGGCGGGGGGACCGCTCTCCTACGTCAAGTAGCGGTCGATCTGAAAACCGCTCCAATTGGTCCAGGGTTTTATGTTGTTAAATTGAAAAAAAAGCACTGGGTGTGCTTATATCACCCCAATATGACAGTCTATACACCATACATGCACATATGTCTGTCCAAACAGCTTGAAAAGTAGATTCTTTTACCATAGGTGCCCTTTAATGTAATGGAAAATATGGCGTCTCAAGGCATCTCTGGCACAGCTTACAGTCATCGTCAATTCAGTGCAAAGTAAGACTCAAGAATGGGCCATCCTCCTACCTGACTTTTAAGTCTGATTTACTTCGAGTGATCTGCGTGATCCACAGTGTCTGCCTTGCACGTATGCATTTATACGTTAGCGTGATAACACCATCGTGGAGTTTGTACATTTGTTGTCCTCTCCCATTCACTGCACTTTGAGTTTACCAACTATGATGACTTCTGCTGCTGAGAAACCCGGAAATGTGAAAAGGCTCCCTTGGGGTTGCATAATACTGGGTTATAGTATTGTGATAGGGATATTTCTTGCGATATAACGTTTCCCTAGAGAAAATCTATTTTTATTAGATTTTTTAAAAAGTCAATATGTAATGATCATACTAAAATAATGGACATATGCCACATGGACATAAGCCTTTGGCACCACAAGCTTGAGTCCTGGCTCACAAACCTTTCTCCATCCTCTTTTGGCTTTCCAACATTGCTTCCATTCTTTAAAAAACAAACAAACAAGTAGGCACAAAATAAATAGGGATGGACTGAATATTTGGCTGCAGAGGAAAAAAAGAGAAAAACATCAGAAAATATAAACCTAAAAAAGGTTAAGCTGCACCGCACAGTGCGCTGGTTTGTCTTTCCCTCCAGCTGTAGCCACTGCATGTGAAGCTGCTTGGAAAGCGCAGTGCTATGAAACCCATTCATTTCATTGGATCATGCAAAGGCCAGTTTGTTGCTGCGTCGATCAAAGCACAAGAGCAGTGGAGTGCACGAGTCACAGTCAACTTTCAAAATAGCTCAATATTACACTCTTACTTATCTATGTATGAACTTCACATGCTCACCGTACATATACTTACATGGAGAAGAGTGCAACAGTCAATATGGCGAATGAAGTCCCGCCCTCAAGTACAAAAGCCAATCACTGATTGCTATAGACTTATGATTCTCTGGGGGAGGGGCTTAGCCCAGATGTGGGTTTTTATGACAGTTTCTGCAGCTTCATTATGAACCCTCTGGAGTCAGCAAACACACTGGAATCTCAGCGAATACTTGCTTTACAGACATGAGAAATATGTCCACATAAAGCTTGAAGTCTCTACTTATAAATGAACCAACTACACTTGATATAAAATGTTCACTGGTTTTTAATCTGTATGAAACGAACGCAACGTACAGTCCATCCATTCAAACACACATCACAACTACTCAAACGCCCACAAACTTGTAAACAAAGAGTTCTCTGTCATTTTGAGAGGAGATTCACCATCAGGACCAAGTTGGGATTTACTTCGGAAGACCACCATGATCGGACGATCATCATTCAGATTATGAATAACGCAACCCAGGCTCATTCTGAGAATGTAGTCCCGTGGACGTTTCTGGAGACCGCGAAATACGTAGCCGGGGGTACGTACGGCTGCATTTCATTTTTTTAAGTGAACGCTGCGGGGCGGTGTGACGCCGTTCCCTTCGGCGCTTGCCGGCCGGCCGCTCGCCTCCGTGTGGAGGGCTTTCCCGCTGCAACCAGTTTTTCCGGTTAGCTCTTCGTGTACTCTGGCGGACTCGAGGCGCAGAGAGGGGCTGACCACGACGACGACCGGGTTCGAGTCCGGGAAAGAGCGGTTCCAGAAATCAGGTAAGAAAACAAAAACAAAATCCAAAAAATGAAGCGAACAAGTTCGTCACTGGGTGAGAATGTGGTAAAATCTGAAAACGTGGTAAAAATCAGACGAGGGGTTTTCGTTTTCTGGACGGCTTTTGTGAATCGTCGTTGGTTGGGTTTAGGGACGGAGGAGGGTGGGTCAGCCGATTGGCCGGTCGCACGGTCAATCATTCTGTCATCCAGGCAGACAGGCGGAAGGTCGTTCGACAGCGGCCTCCAGCGGGTTTACGCGAGAACGGCGCGGGAAAAATCGCGCACAGCGGCCTCTCGTGGACTCGCAAAAAACAAAAACTGCAAAAATACGTACCTCCCGGGACGTATTTCGCGGTCTCCAGAAACGTCCCCGGGACTACGTTCTCAGAATGAGCCTGGGTTGACAGAAACAGCCATAGGGGTTGGTGTTGTGATCTCTTTCCTTGCAAGTAGTAATGAAATTTAAGAGACAGTTGTTGCTTACTTCTATTGGTGATTCCAAATATGAAGTTGAAGCTTGGCAAATAGTTTTGGAGAATTTAATGTTTCCCCTTTCAGGCATTTCGAATAAGGCCGCCGAGTGAAACAACTTGTCTTTAAGGGACTTTGGTTATACCCATGTCATTAAACAACTTTACATTATACATTGCACAACATGTCCCTGTAAACCATTTAAACTTGTGAAGCCTACACACACTCAAAAGCCAAAAATCTCCTTACTGAAAGACGTGAAACTCAATAAATATAATGACGTGACGTGGACCTGGGAAGTGTCTCATAGCAACACGTTTATTGTCGCGTGTTCAGTTCAGATGAAGTGTTTTTACATGCACTATATGGTTTATGTCATGACCTTCTCTGAATGAGTCTATATCCAGTGGTGAAGGTCATCATGACCATCAGTCAATGCAGTTATCAGTGCTGCTTGGTACATTATCTCATTTAGACTGGAAAGGATCCAGTATTAAATCATCATTTCAAACAGAATCATCTTCAGTAGGATCACCTACTCTGTCTCATGTATTATAATATGTATATGTATTATAATAGGCACAGCTCAGCATAAGTATGTCTCATTTTGACTTAAATATATCTGTTCCAGTGAATGGAGATGGAACATTATTTCACCCATGTTTTAGTAAGTACTTTGAAATGTAAAACTCATTTAAATATGCATTTTATATGCAGTATTAACGAGTACACCCCTCATAGATCTCCGTTTTAAATGTATATGTTTTTATAGGATGCTTTCCAATATTATATTTGTGCATATACATCATGGATGTGCAGCCGACAAATCTGCAGCAACTGTGTGATGCTATCATGTCAACATGGAGCAAAATCTCAGAGGAATGTTGCCACGAAGGCAGTTCTGAAGGCAAAAGGGGTCCAACCCGGTACTAGTAAGGTGCACCTAATAAAGTGGCCAGTGAGTGTATTTTATATATTATTATGTCATTTACAGGTATATATTTTGAAATATATGTTACATATAAGACATTTTATATATGTGAAATCAAAACATAAACTTCTATATGATATATGTAATTTGCATTGATTTCCATGTATCAGAATTCAATATGTGAATCTTCAGTTTTGAGTGAACTATCCCTTTAACTGCAGGGTTTTTTCTTTTTTACCTTTCTCTTCTGGTCAGTTTCCCAGCATGCCTCTGAAATTCACACTGTATTATGCATTGGTATTTTCACATTATTATTAATACCTAAAGTGAAGGCAGCTTAGATCCACACGTCTGACTGAATCACTCAGCGAGAGTCATCTGGAGCATTCTGAGTCATCAGCCCTTCATCCAACAAAAGACACCTATACAACCATTCCACAGAAAAGCATGCTTCCATTACTTATACGTCTGCCTAGCATTTACTTACAGTGTGCTCGCATACAAGACAAGTACTGGTATGTAAGGTAACTACATGACTAATGAAAGGTTCAGGGACACCACCTAGATATTACCCACTTTATGTAATGACTACTGTGACTTAAAATGTAACAGGACTGTAAAAAAATCTAATAGGGCTGCACAATATATTAAAATGATATTGTTAGTAGATGCAATATCCATGTCGCAGAGAAGTGCAATAAATTAAATTATTTTTATGTGCCGATCATTTATGTGCTGAATGCATAAGTTAGCAAAATCTGACTAAGTAGATTAGGCCTTTACTGTAATCCTTGTCCACATGATAATGGTCTGTAATGCATGTTACATGCAAGCCGAACCAGCAGGTGGCGATAAAAACCTTTTATGCTGCATACACTTTTCATAAAAGTCAATGCTAATGTGAAAACAGAGACAGATTACTGTTCCATGGTGCAGACGATGCATAATACGCAACGCATTCGCCACGAATGCACGGAATTTCCCTCGGAACAACCCAGCCGTGTTGGCCAATTAGAAAGCAGAAAACATGAGGAGATGTCATGAGGAGAAAACCCCAGCTGTCGCGTCCACCCGACCACACTATACCCAGTTACTGAAAATCTTCAACCTGGCCGGAGTTTTCAAAAACGTTTCGGTTTCAGTCATCTGATATTGTGTTTTCGTGTGGACAAACAGCAAAATAGTCTAGAAAAAATAACGTGGTTTTGAAAACAGCCATTTTGGTGTGAATAAGTTACGTCGTAAGACAAATAGACTATCGCAACACTCAACAACAATACCACATATTATCCCACTATCATGCAGCTCTAGTTTCAAACAATTCCTTCTGCAGGATTTGCCAATACTTCAGTTTTTTCAACTGCTATTGAAGATTTATCCGTGCGTCAGAAG
Organism: Danio aesculapii; assembly: GCF_903798145.1. NCBI lineage: Eukaryota > Metazoa > Chordata > Actinopteri > Cypriniformes > Danionidae > Danio > Danio aesculapii. The sequence goes on from NC_079454.1 coordinate 1,858,507, forward strand.
GCTTTTTTTGTTATGTTTATTATTTAATACAGGCTGAGGGAATAGTGTATAGTGAGAGTGAATACACTGAATTGGCCATAGTGTGTGTGTGTGTGTGTGAATGAGTGTGTATGGGTGTTTCCCAGTACTGGGCTGTGACTGGAAGGGCATCCACTGGAAAAACATGCTGGAATATTTGGCGGCTCATTCTGCTGTGGCAACACCTGATAAATAAAGGGACTAAGCCAAAGAAAAATGAATGAATGAATGAATGGTATACATTTAAGAACCTAACAAAAATTTTTATGGACAATATCTAGAAATTAAATTGAGATTAATGATTGTATTTATCTATCTCATATATATATATGGCATTTGTACTTTTATAAAATAGGAGTTGGTAAACATATTCAAGGGCGTCCACAGATGAGTAGCATTTTGATTGTATGTAGTGGGCCGCTCTGGCTCAAAATGCCCGGGCATACCCATTTTATTTTTTGTCCCAGTCCAGCCCTGGTTACATTATCATGAAAAGAGGATGATCGCACCTATTTGGTTGTGCAATTTGTACTATAGTTATAAAAATGGTGCACAGTTGTCTCTCAATGACAGACCATGGTTTAAAACATGCTCAAGATATCTGATCAGGGGTCAGTGCTCTTGGTCTTCTTTTCCATATCCCTCCACACACTCCCACTGTCATTATCTTTATCACTTCATCACTATCACTCTTCTTTGCCCACTTACCTGTATTCTTAGTAATGTTGTCAAAAGTATCGAGTCCACTACTAATCAGGGGTGCGTTTCCGAAAACCATCGTTAGCCAACTAAGGTCGCAAGTTCCAATATTACAAACATAGTTTGTTGATTTGGTGTTTCCCAAATCCATCGTTCTAACGAACATTCGCAAACTGCGTCGCAAACTTGTGCACTTGCAACTACATCTCTGGAGCTGTAGTTAGAAACAGAGTTCCTGGCTGTGTTCTATTCCCAGTTATCCCCCCTATGCCCTATTCATTTAGAACATTCCAACATTTAACCTCAGTTTTAGCGATTTTAGCGATCTTCATGTTTACAATTGCGCTCCCTTCGCAGTGCACTTTGAAAACATTGATGTCATTTTGAACACAGCCGTGACTCATGACGAAAGCTATAGGTGACCTATTATTTAAAAGCGGAATTTACGTTACGTCTCCAAAGCTTGTGAAAACTAAAAACAGCATACATTAATGCTATTAATTTATAGTAGGTTATTTATTAAGTATCTGAACTGTATATGGCATGGGCCTGTTGATTAGAAGATTTCTGTCAAATTGTAAAAGTAGACTTTTCAAAAAATAAAAAATAAATAAACAATATTCTACTTAATAATAATCATCATTCATTCATTCATTCATTTTCTTTTCGGCTTAATCCCTTTATTAATCTGGGGTCACCACAGCGGAATGAACCGCCAACTTATCCAGCATATGTTTTACGCAGCGGATGCCCTTCCAGCCACAACCCATCACTGGGAAACACCCATACACACTCATACACTATGTTCAATTTTAGCATACCCAATTCACCTGTACCACATGTGTTTGGGCTGTGGGGGAAACCGGAGCACCCAGAGGAAACCCACGCGAACATGGGGAGAACATGCAAACTCCACACAGAAATGTCAACTGACCCAGCCGAGGCTCAAACCAGCGACCTTCTTGCTGTGAGGCGAATGTGCTACCCACTCCGCCACCGCGTCGCCCATCATCATCATATTATTATTAAAGTAGGATTTTCTCCATTTCCTAATAAATAATAAATATTAAATTTCATTTCTTAATAAATCGCCTCATTATTTATTTATTTATATGTTTTATATATGAGATTAGAATACGTGTTAGCTTTTGTAAGTGATTTTATATTTCAGAATAGAATATGTAATGTTCTCAATAAGATTTGTAAAGGATACACAGGCTCTTTATGTGCCATTTACATATATTTTAATTAATATGGAAAGCGAGTGCATGTTTTAACCAAAACTAATATTGGATTTTATTTAAATGTGTGTGCGTGTAAAACACTATCATTTGCACAACGAAATGATGGGGTTCTTCTCTAAAGAAGTTGTTACTCCACTCTGATTAGAGCATCATTATAGGCGTTTTGCGTTATAACTAACGTGGTTCAAACGGCGGATCTGCGACAGAGAAACTACGGGTTTTGTGAAACACTCATCACTACATCGTTCTTTTCCCAAACGATGCATCGTACTATGTTAGTTCAGCCGTGAGTTACGTCTTTGTTTGGGAAACACACCCCAGTACTAAAATTTTAAAAACTCCCATTTCCCTCAAACAATTGAGCATACGCTTAAACACAGCTGATTGGCCAATGTGTTCACATGCTCGACAGACATGACTGCGATAGGCTGAGAAGACCATCAGTTCACCGCTGTTCACAGAGTGCAAACACAGATATATACCCGGATCATTTATGAAACACTGTGATCAGACCCCTATCTCTCTCACCCTCCTGACAAGGGGAATAAGATGAGTTAGGGTGTCTTTCTAAGCTCAGAGACCCTCTCCTCGGACAGCATGCCAAATATACATTATTATGTTCATTTAAAATATCTGTAAGTGTGAACTCATGAAATAATATCGAAAGAATTATCTATTAAATCGCCACAAGTGATGTCTCACAGTCCTGAGGTGAATCACTTTGCACAATGGGCTGTAAGTGAATAAGAATGTGTTGACCACTGTATGATAATTACAAACTCGACATCAATATTAATGCATTCTCAGTGCTCTCGAGGAACAGCTAAAGAGCAGCCGGTGTACGAATGAAGTGTACGACAATCCAGCCATTTCATTTATATCAGATCGCAACTCCAGCAGCATCATTACTGAAGCATTTGCACATCCTCTGAATTTGCTATTCTGAAGCAATGCTAATAATCATTAACCACACACAAGCAAGATGTAATCTGCAGATTTCAAGCATAATGGCGCATACAGAAGCCTGAGTGCATATCATTACAATTAATTATGACTTCAAGTCAAGTCAGTTTTATTTCTATGGTGCTTTTAACAGTGTACAGCAGATTACTGCAGCACAACTTCTGTATATCACTGCTCAGCTCACTCAAAAACTTATTTACAGTGGAAGGTTATTAGCCAAGTAGCAGTAGATCTAAAATATATACAACTATACTTGTAATAGTTTGTTTCTACTGTAATTAAGAATAAGCTTCATTACCCTCATATAATCCATGCTTCAGTGTACATTAGAGTTAGCAGTTTCAACAAGCCCCTGACCTTAAGTAAACCAATACCAAACACCATGGTAACAACCTCCCAGAACTAGCATCACGAGCATCTTATAAATAGTATCGCATTTTCTTTAGGAATTACAAGAATTGATCAGTAAATCACATGATGATTGAATATCTGCAGGAACGCAGTGCCAAAACAGCTCTGGATGGTAACTCAAAATATCAGATCTTTTTTATAAATAGATTAAGAGACAAATGAACGCCAGATATACTGCATTACAGCACTTTACATCAGTAGCTCCTGTGTATACCTTATTAAAAACATCGTTTAGCGGGGTAAAGTCTATGAAAATGTTTGAATGATGTGCCCTTGACCTATTTTTTTTTCCACAAAGTATATTCTGAACAGCGACTGAAACCTGAAAGATGCCGTCAGGACTGATGTTTCTTTAAATGAATGGGAAAGCAACCTACATACTGCGTTACATGTGTAAAAAGCAGCAGATTAGGACTTGTTTATAACCTGAACTGCATTAAAAAGCATTCCAGGCTCTTACAGATAGTGTTTGAGGGTAGATAAATGCATTCAGGTAACTTCATATAAGCCAATACTTTAAAATCACACTCTAAAATAAAAACCAGCCATCAGGACTGATGTTTCTTTAAAAGAATAGCAAAACAACCTACAGTGCTCAGCATATATGAGTACACTCTCACAAATCTCTCATTTAAATTAATATTTTATAAAGGGAGCTTTACAGTATTGTATTTGTCCTTATACGTTAGATTAATCAGGAGCTAATCTAACAAAATATCTTATGATAATGATCTAAAATTAGCACACCCAAAGTTATATGTTAGGGAAAAAAATGTAAATAAAAAAATTCAAAGAGCAAAATTCAAGAGAAACAAAAAAATTCTATAATTTTGTTAAAAATTTGTAGTTTGTAATTTTTTCCCCAATATTTTGCATTAATTTAAATGTATTATCTTCCTATTTCTAAAGACATTTGGTGACTAAAACATTATTTTAATAAATATATCCATTTAATTAATCGGTTTTGTTCACCCGCATCAAAAATATTTGATTTATTCATTGCGAAGTGGATTAAAAATATTAATTTCCGAAAAAAGTGCATACTGCATTACAAGGGTAAAACATGGCAGATGTGGATTATCATGTCTTGTTTGAAACCTGAACTGAATTAAAGAGCATTACAGACTTTTACAGATCTTAGTGTTTAATAGTAGATAAATGCATTCAGGTAACAGTTATATCAAACCAATACTTTAAAATCATACTCTAATAAAATAAAAACCTGCAGGATGAAAATGTGTTTGTGTATATTACTTTAAAAGTTAAACCGATCGAATCAGGAGTATCTGCTAAAACAAGTGAAACTGGTAGACAAAACCACAGATACAGCATGATGGCTGTCTCTTTGAAAAATGACAATAAATAATAATAAATAAATAAATAAACTGTATTGCATTTTACAGTAGCAGATTCATATTTAGGTAACACTTTATAATAACTACACACTATGAACCATTTAGTAAGCATCAGCATCTAGTGAATTCATTATGTGTTAAGCATTAACTCTACATTAATAGACAATAGTAAGCAGTTTATAACTGCAGCTACAAACTTACAACCACATTTATAATGTGCTTAATAATTGTGTTTTCATACTTTGTGACTGATTGATTGTTCATTACTAAATTAAGTATTGCATTATTTGTAAACCATTTATTTAAGCATAGTTGGTTGTTTTTTAAGATAATTCAGAATGAGTTAGTACACTCTTAGAAATAATGGTACAGGAGCTGTCACTGGGGCAGTACCTTTTCAAAAGATACATATTTGTACCCAAATGGTCCACAGTGGTACCCCGAAGGTGCATATCAGTGTCCAAATGTACCTAAAAAGTACCTTTGAGGTACCATTATGAACCCTTCAGGTACAAATATGTACCTTTTAAAAAGGTACTGCCCCAGTGACAGCTCCTGTACCTTTATTTCTGAGAGTGTAAGTGATTAATAAACTATTTAAATGAACATTTATAGTTCCTATTATTCGGGCATATACTAATAGTTAATTTGTATGTTAATAAATGCTTTATAAACTCAAGTTCATCCAGTTTTGTGACCTAAAGTGAGGACTATTTATGCTTTATAAATCCTTTATAAATGACAAATAAAGGCTCAGTTATATTCTAAACAGGAAAACAGAAAATAAATGACTTCATTCATTCCTATTCGTTTGAAGATACACAAATGAAACTGTACCAAATGAACAGTAAATCTTTGCAACCTTATCTAAAATAAGATTACTGAACAGTTTAAACATTGCATCCTATTATATTGTTTAATTATTATATTGTTGTTTTATCCAATTTATGTCGTATTTTGACACTCTTGTCATTCAGCAGAGTTTAAACTTTACAGTAATTTAACTTTTTAGATACGATTGCAAAGATGTATTGTTCATTTGGTACTGAGCCTTTAATTGTCATTAATAAGGGGTTTATAAAGCATGAATAGTCCTCACTGAGTCACAAAACTGCTTGAAGTTGAGTTTATAAAGCATTTATTAACATACATGGTAACCATTACTATATGCCTGAATAATAAGATATATAAACTTTAATTTCAATAGTTTATTAATCATTTACTAACTAATTCTGAATTATCTTAAAACCACCAACTACTCTTAAATACAAAGCGCTTATAAATAATGCAATACTTCATTTAATAATGAAAAATCAATCAGTCACAAATTATGAAAGCAAAATTACTAAGCACATTATAAATGTGGTTGTAAGTCAAGAATACAGAATTAGTTGCTGCAGTTATAAACCGCTTACTTTTACTTACGTTTACTGCTTACGTTTATTAATGTAAAGTTAATGCTACAGAAATTATTAATTCACTAGACGCTAATGCTTCAGTGTGTAATTATAAAGTGTTACCCATATTTCCTAACAAAATGAATGATGTTTCTTTAGAGCAATAGGAAAACAACCTACATACTGTTTTAAAAGTGTAAAAAAGTGGATTTTTATGTCTTGCTTGTAGTCTAAAACAACATTAAAGAGCATTACAGACTATCATAGCATATGACAGTAGATAAATGCATCTTAATAACTGTCATATCTAACCAATAATATCAGAAGATCAACAATATGATATAATAAAACAACAACCTTGGAGAAAATGTCCTCATAGTTCCACATTAATGCTGTATTACTAGAAAGTTCGACGGTTTATTCGATAGCATGTTGTTTTATTGTAGTCGAAGCATTAATAGCACTTCATTAGCACACATAATTAATGAAGGATGAATTAAAGCAGAAATAAAACTCTCTGAAACTTCGACACTGCAGTCCTTCAGCCACATTCGCATCACTAACACCAGAGTCTCGGAGAAGCGTCTGTGTTTTTAACAGTAAACATTAGTTAAGTCCACTCATTTGTAACTCGAATTAAGTTTTTGCCGTTCAATCCGCAGCTCATATAAAGTCATAAATAAGAAATGCTGTATGGAGAAACCTGACTGACCTGCATCTCACGGTCCGCGTCCTTCTGTAAGGAGCATCAGATACTATCCATCACCGTTGCGTGTTCGTGTGTGTGTGTGTGTGTTTATGCTCGTCCCTCACACACCTGTGCAGTTTCCTCCAGCAGCTCCATCCTCACACTCATCTTCATGCGCGTCCTCGTCGGCTCTGAGCGCGCGTACTATAGTAGAACTGAAGCTGCGGTCGGTAACCATGGCGACACTTCACGTCACGACACTCTCGGACACGGTCAGATGTTTACTGTACAGATCCCGCTGATTATGAAAGGCAAACAAACAAACCGACCAACAACTACTGCTCGCCTATTGACCTTATTCTGCAGTGTGATTGTTGGTTTAGAACTTCTGATTCAGTCGCCTATGGGAGAAATGACTTGTGTCTGAAATCGCCTCACTCAGTCCCTACACTAGTCCACTTGAAGGAGTGAATGAAGCGAGTGAGTGAATTCGAGCACTCTGTTAATTCAGTTTGTTAGTGTTTTTCTGGCTGATAAATCCAGAAGGATTAGATTTTACACTTCTTGCTCAGACCCTGTGATTTTAAAGTGGCTACATATTAAATCTAAACTAACCATAATGATTTTCTTAGCTCATAGTTTTGTGGTGAACAATTCATCTGAGCATGTCATTAGGATTTTTTCTACCTTTGTAGTCTAAAATTGAAACCTGAAAATGCACTTCCTGTTTGTTTTCATTTAAAGGTGCAGTAGGTGATTAGGCGAGTCCCAAATTGCACTCGATATTGCTGTGCATTGTGGGATTGATTGAGTGCACTTCATAACATCCACTACAGTTTCGGACATCACTAGTAATGGCTGCTCCCTCCAATAGTGCACTATTTAATAGTATAGGGGGGCATTTCAGATACAGACTAGAATTAAGAAATGGTAAAGGATCAACACAGGCTCATTGTGAAAATGTAGCCCTGTGGACGTTTCCGGTGACAGCGAATTACGTAGGCGGAGGTACGTATGACTGCATTTCATTTTTTTAAACGAATGTTACGGGGCGGTGTGACGCCGTTCCTTTTCGCGCTTACCAGCTGACCGCTTACCTCTGTATGGACGGCATTCCGGCTGCAACCAGTTTGTCCCGTTAGCGCGCCATGTCCGTCGGAGGATTTGAGATGCAGAGAGGAGTTGACCACGAAGACCAAGAAAAACGTGGAGCGGTTCCAGAAAGCAGGTAAGACAAAAACAGAATCCAAAATATATAACAAACAAGTGAATAGCAGGGTGAGGATGTGGTAAAAAAAGTCTGAGGAAGGCTTAAATTTTTTTGGATTGCTTTTGAAATGTGTTGGTTGGGTTTAGGGAAGCAGGTGGGCGGGTCAATCGATAAAATTGGTTGGGTTTAGGGAAGAGGGAGGGTGGGTCAGCCGATCGTTCACTCAGTCAGTCAGAAAGTCTGTCCAATAGGGAATCGACAGCGGCCTCTGGTGGGTTTACGCTAGAACAGCAGGCGCAAATAGCGCTCGCGAGGGAATTTTGAGATCTCGAAAAGCGTACATGGCGACCTCTGGTGGATTCGCGAAAACAAAAACTGCAGAAAAACGTGCCGCCGGGACGTATTTCGCGGTCTCCAGAAACGTCCGTGGAGGTACGTTTTCAGAATGACCCTGGGTTGCAAAAAAATGGTCAAACTAATTGCTTCGAGCATGTTCCCATTTTGGCGTGGGTTTCCTGCGGGTGCTCCGGTTTCCCCCAGAGTCCAAACACATGCGCTATAGGGGAATTGGGTGAACTAAATCGGACGTATGAGTGTGAATGAGTGTGTATGGGTGTTTTCCAGTACTGGGTTGCGACTAAAAGGGTATCTGCTGCGTAAAACAAATGCTTAAATAGTTGGCGGTTCATTCCACAGTGGCGACCTCTGAATAAGAGACTAAGTCAGCCTGAAGTTGAGGAGAATTATTTATATAGTTTATTAAATTACCCATTAATTGTATTTTATTAATGTCTACTCCCACCCTGACCCTAAACTAAACCCACAGTAATAGTCATTACATACTGTATAATAGAAATGATTCTTGTACAGCATCACAAATATTATGTTACATTGATGTGTGTGTGGGCTATGCAGTGGCGCAGTAGGTAGTATTGTCGCCTCACAGCAAGAAGGTCGCTGGTTCAAGCCTCGGCTGGGTCAGTTGGCGTTTCTGTGTGGAGTTTGCATGTTCTCCCTGCGTTCGTGTGGGTTTCCTCCAGGTGCTCCGGTTTCTCCCACAGTCCAAAGACATGCGGTACAGGTGAATTGGGTAGGCTAAATTGTCCGTAGTGTATGTGTGTGTGAATAAGTGTGTATGTGTTTCCCAGTGATAGGTCCGCTGCATAAAACAAATACTGGATAAGTTGGCGGTTCATTCCGCTGTGGCGACTGCAGATTAATAAAGGGACTAAGCTGAAAAGAAAATGATGAATGAATGAATGAATGATGTGTGTATCCGCAGCTGTATACCATCTAGAGCAGGGGTGTGAAAATCAGGTATATAGGTATCAAACAAACCTAAAGCACCCAAGTAGTTTAATCAGGTGTGTTTAATTAGGGTTGGATCTAAACTGTGCAGAGCTGCGGCCCTCCAGGAACTGAGCTTGACACCTGTGAGCTAGAGTTTACCTTACAATGCCATAAAGTATACTACAGTACTTGTTTATCAGATTAGTATAGTTACTTAATGCTAGAGTATGTTGTAGCATTATTACAGGGAAAGTTCACCCAAACATTGTCATCATTTACTCACCCATTTACTTTGTTTCTGTCTTCTGTATAATCATTGCCTTTCATAGTGTTTGTCTTTCCTTCTATGGAAATAAATGGTTACAGATTTTCATCTTTCTTCAAAATGTGAAGGTTTGGAACCACTTGAGGGTGAGTAAACAGTGAGTTAACGCATTCTAAATAGGCTACTAATAAATAGTATAATACAATTCCTATAGTATGGTTCGATAACAATAGTATTTACTGCTGTATATATTCACACAATATTTTATTCATATGAATGGTATAGTGGAATAGTAGCCTATAATCATCTTGCTTGGGCTCTTTCTTTTTATTGACTCTCAGTGTTTTCATTCTTGCAGTGAGGTTTTCTCTTGTAATTGATCAGATGTATTGATTACATCTGATCTTCACTGATCGTGAGAACTTAATGTTGTGATACTTCTCATCCATCGGTTTACCATCAGCTTCTGAATTAAGTCTAAAGTTAGCTACAGCAACATCGTGGTTAACAGAATTATCACTTCAGAATCAGTAGGCCTGCTTTCACAAGTGTTTATGAAACTGCATTTACAATGTGATAAACAAATGCAGAAACTTTCCACAGATAAAAACTTCTATAATTACTATATAGTAAATACAATATTATTTTGGAACCATACTATTGTAAAGTAGTTGAATTAATCTGATGTGATTATTCTATATTTACTCTGGTAATAAAACAATTATAGTAAACAAATATAATCATGTACAGTCAAGCCCCTTGATTGTATAAAATCACACATATTATATATATATATACACACACACACACACACACACACACACACACACACACACACACACACACACACACACACTTACCGGCCACTTTATTAGGTACACCTTAATAGTACTGAGTTGGACCTATATTTGCCTTCAGAACTGCCGTAATCCTTCGTGGCATAGATTCAACAAGGTACTGGAAATAATCCTCAGAGATTTTGCTCCATATTGACATGATAGCATCACAAATTGCTGCAGATTTGTCGGCTGCACATCCATGATGTGAATCTCCCGTTCCACCACATCCCAAAGGTGCTCTATTGGATTGTGCTCTGGTGACTGTGGAGGCCATTTGAGTACAGTGAACTCATTGTCATGTTTAAGAAACCAGTCTGAGATGATTCACGCTTTATGACATGGTGCGTTATCCTGCTGGAAGTAGCCATCAGAAGAGGAGTACACTGTGGTCATAAAGGGATGGACATGGTCAGCAACAATACTCAGGTAGGCTGTGGTGTTGACACAATGCTTAGTTTGGTACTAACGGGCCCAAATGTGCCAAGAAAATATCCCCCACACCATTACACCACCACCAGCCTGAACCGTTGATACAAGGTCAGGATGGATCCATGCTTTCATGTTGTTGATGCCAAAATGTGGCAGCAGAAATGGAGACTCATCAGACCAGGCAACGTTTCTCCAATCTTCTATTGTCCAGTTTTGGTGAGCCTGTGTGAATTGTAGCCTCAGTTTCCTGTTCTTAGCTGACAGGAGCGGCACCCGGTGTGGTCTTCTGCTGTTATAGCCCATCTGCCTCAAGGTTGGACATGTTGTGTGTTCAGAGATGCTCTTCTGCAGACCTCGGTTGTAACGAGTGCTTATTTGAGTTACTGTTGCCTTTCTATCAGCTGGAGCCAGTCTGGCCATTCTCATCTGACGTCTGGCATCAACAAGGCATTTGCGCCCACAGAACTGCCCCTCACTGGATATTTTCTCTTTTTCAGACCATTCTCTGTAAACCCTAGAGATGGTTGTGTGTGAAAATCCCAGTAGATTAACAGTTTCTGAAATACTCAGACCAGCCCGTCCGGCACCAACAACCATGCCACGTTCAAAGTCACTTAAATCCCCTTTGTTCCCCATTCTGATGCTCGCTTTGAACTGCAGATTGTCTTGACCATGTCTACATGCCTAAATGCCACTATATTATACTACTACAATACACCAGTTAACTGTAGTAAAAACTAAAGTATTCTACATTTTTATAAAAGAAAACCAAATTAAAGCAGTTAATGAATTTACTTAGTATGTACTTCTACTTAGATGTCACATTATATTCAACTTTGACTTTTAAAAAACATGTTAGAAATCTGTGAAATTCCCTAAAATGTTACTTTACAAATATACATATGCGAGGTTCATTCACCTCTAAAGCATCACACATGTATTTCAGCTCAATGATATTTTCACGTTTTCAGTCTTGTGCTGTGAATAGCTGCTCGAAGGCATGCAAATCTGTTTTAATATCCGTTGAATTAATGTATGATTATGCAATCAAGATTAAGAGACCTTTGCAGTATCGCCACTGTCCTATTCTTGTTAATAATAATTTGGCTGAGATACAACTATTGGAAAATCTTGAATCTGAGTACTTTAAAAAGCCTTTAAAGTTATCCAAGAGAATTGCCTAATAATGCATACTACTAATGAAAAATTATTATAGATTTGATATATTTACAGTTACAACTACAACTTAATATTTAATATTTGACAATTTTCTACATCTTTCAATGTTATTAAAGTATGAAGTTTGCCACCAACTGTTTTGAGTCCATTTTAACAATCTGTCGGAAGGTGAATACATACAAAAGGTGATGATGTGCTGCAAGTGTTTAGTTTGTTAGAGGTGATGGAGATGGTGAATTGTGGAAAATGTGTATTCATTTTGAGCAAATAATGAAAAGTGGTTTGCAGTTTGACATCTGTTCTGCTGTGTGAAGTGTTGACCATGACTTTCATTTTCACAAAAGCATGCTAGCAATCAGAAAAAAACAAAAGTGCTGTAAAATCTCTAAAATATGATGACAATGGTAGACTCTTCCCAGAATTGCTGGTACATTTCTTGCATTTTCCATTCATTTTCCTTAAACTGAATTGATATACAACAAATGTGTAATTTACATTAACCTGAATCTATTATTATATTATTATTACATATGATTCTGTTACTAATAGCTGTTTCATTTATTGTAAAATTTTGAAACCATAACGGAACCAATAAACCAATAACGGTGTTGACAATAAACAGAGTTGACAGTAACGAAGTTGTTAGTAACAGAGCTGACAGTAAAGGAATTGACAATAATGCAGTTGACAATAACGGAGCTGACAATAACAGAGTTGACAGTACCGGAATTGACAATAATAGAGTTGACAATAACAGAGTTGACAGTACCAGAGTTGAAAATAACAGTTGACAGTTGCAAAGTTGACAATTATGCAGTTGACAATAATAGAGTTGATGATTATAGAGTTGACAGTAACAAAGTTGACAATACCAGAGTTGACAACAATAGAGTTAACAGTCACAGAGATGACAATAGTAGAGTTGACAATAACAGAGTTTCGAACAACAAAGTTAACAATATTAGTAATAATAAAAGTACTGTAAAAATGGTCATACTGTAAAATTAAAATGTGGTAAAGGGCATTTTACCTTAAAAATAAGTAGTGGAAAGGCTATTTTACTGTAAAATGAAATTGCGGTTGGACCCTGCTACTGTAAAACACATTTAAAGGTAAGTTACCTTTACAGGTAACTATAAAGGCCCAGTTCCGGTAAATTGCTGGCAGCACTGTAAAAAACAACAGTAAAATCTCTAACAGTCTATCTAAAAGACAAGTATGACTATAGTTTCATGTCCAAAACATCATGGTTCAGCATTTGCTTATTAATAGTCCATTATTAATCAAGTTTTTTTATAAATCCATTGACTTTACTGTTATTTACATGATTTAGTTTTATTACCATGTTTTAGGAATGGACAAGCTATAAAATAAAATAAGAATGATCAAACTCAGTCTAGCTATCAATGAGTCTTTGACTTAATTAAAAACTAAAGATTACACATTATTAATATTCATTGTTGCAAAAACCGCACCTCCCGAAAGCGTACATTATTTATACTGTGTGCTCTAATTAAGCCTGCTGTGTGCTTTTAAAGAGAAGCTTTGATTAAGATTCAGTGCTGAATTATCTCAGCTGTTCAGAGGCCCCGGGAGCAGTTTAAAGAGAAAGGGCCAATGTAATTACCAGGGCCACAGAAAAACCACCCAAATCTGCAGCTTAAAGGCTCATAATGACGAGTGTAATTATAAGTGTGTGTGTGTGTGTGTTTAGATGCGCAGATGCTTCATTACTGTTCAAGAAACCTGCTCCATTTGTGTGTTTTACAGCCTCATCTGATATATTTACTGGTAATTCTGTACTGAGGTGATGCAGTGGTGCAATAGGGCTGTCACCTCACAGCAAGAAGGTCGCTGGTTCCAGCCCCGGCTATGTCAGTTGGCGTTTCTGTGTGGAGTTTGCATGTTCTCCCTGCGTTCGCGTGGGTCTCCTCCAGGTGCTTCAGTTTCCCCCACAGTCCAAAGACATGCGGTACAGGTGAATTGGGAAGGCACCTCTGACCTCTGGCATCAACAAGGCATTTGCGCCCACAGAACTGCCACTCACTGGATATTTCCTCTTTGTCAGATCATTCTCTGTAAACCCTAGAGATGGTTGTGCGTGAAAATCCCAGTAGGTCAGCAGTTTCTGAAATACTCAGACCAGCCGGTCTGGCACCAACAACCATGCCACATTCAAAGTCACTTAAATCCCCTTTCCTCCCCATTCTGATGCTCGCTTTGAACTGCAGCAGATCGTCTTGACCATGCCTACCTGCATTGAGTTGCTGCCATGTGATTGGCTAATTAGAAATTTGCGTTAACGAGCAGTTAGACAGGTGTACCTAATAAAGTGGCCGGTGAGTGTATTTCAGGTATTTATTTGTTCTTTTATTGCGGACTAATAGATGCACAAAGCTGACTGATTGATTATGTTTTAATGAATGTTTTAACAATATTAAAGATAATTGACCTATCATGGCAGAATCATAAATCTAAATATAGCATGCGCATGAACAAATATTGAAATATTCCAAAACTTTGCAGGCTGCTTGTGTACATAATTATTGTTTTGCTATTGTAGTATTTGAAGTGACTGAACCTCAGGTTTTTATCAGAATAAAGCTCATGTCTGAATTCATTAATACAGTAGTTGTCATTAAGTCCACAGCACCCACGAGTGCTGTCAATCAGACAGCCGAGACATCTCTAAAGATCACACCTCAGGAGGATCTAGAGCTGCTTTTTATATCTTTGCCATGATAAGCGAGAGCTTAAAGTCTAGACTAAAGCTTAGAAAGTCTGTAAATAATCAACATTTCAGATATACTTTAGGTTCACTCTTTGCTGCCTGATGCTATTTTTACTTCGATACAAGCATAAAATAAAACCAAAGCAAGAAAATAAGGATATTTTTCAACACTGCAAGTGTTTTTTAACAACTTGAGTTAACATTTCCTTTATAAACTTTGTTGTTTAAAGTTGATGCAGTGGTTCAGGCACCTTATAAATCAATATTTGATATTCAATAAATAAACTTATTCAATATGTATGTACATATGCCTCTATAGTTGTAATTGAATAATGTAAAATGAACAGAGTGGTCTGCAGCCTGTGAAATCACACTTCTCCTGTTTTTTGAGCTGTGAAATTGACAGCACTCAAATCTAATGGCATTCTGCCATAAATATATGGGAAATAATTGGCAGCGAACCAAACACTAAGTAGGTGTGTGTTTGTACTTAGTGGAGCCACACACACACGTGTTTTTAAATGTACAAGAATTGCTGCTGCACCACTGCAGATTGAATACTCTGATCAGTCCCCGCACAAGTCCCCGCAGTCCCCGCACAAGGGGGCCAAGGATATTTTTGGTGGGGTGTCAAAAGTCTGTGAATATATTCAGCTTCTAATAGTAAAATTGTATTAATTCTATTTGTTATAATCACACTTTAAAACAGTCTGAAACACTAAGGGCCCTATCATACACCAGGCGCAATAAGGCGCAAGACGTGTTTGGTGCGATGTGTGGCTATTTTCAGACCAGCGCAACCCTAATTTTCACATTTTGCACCACGTTGTTTAAATAGAAAATCCATTTGTGCTACTTTGTGGACACCTGGGTGTGCTGATCTGAAAAGGAGGTGTGTTAAGGCGCATTGTTGGTGTGTTGCTATTTTGAGGAACTGAAATAGACCGCACCATTGACCAACTAAAAGCTGCTCTGAAGTCCAGCGCAGAGCGCGTTAGTTATGCGCCTATGCAGGTCCAAACGCTTACACATTGCTGAAGACACACAGAACCTACAGCAATACACAAATATCTTTACAGATGAAAACAATAAAGGATTATAATGTTACAAAAAATGATTATTTTCTACATAAATAAAAAAACACTGCCTCCATGCCTTCTTCACCTCGGGGGGGCTTTTTCAGTTTATTCATGACCATCTGAATTTGTATAATGTTATTATAATTATCAGTATTATTTATTATCTGCATATTTATATTTGTTTTAATAACAACAAGCTTAGATTTGTACACCTGTCAGGTTTTGGAAACGTCTGCGTCACCATATGGAGTATAAGAACAGGACGTGTGTTTGGATATAACTCAGTGTTTTGACCACACTTCATTATTATTGTTCCTTTATTCCTTTGCTGGAGATTAGAACTGAATTTAGAAATAGTTTTGACACAAATCTGTGCGCTTAACAAAGGAAATTAAATATGTAGGCTAATGGATGTCTTCATTGGAGTGAGTACAACACCGCTTCCTTACTCCACCAAAGTAAAGGAGTAAAGTAAAGACTGAAAGTAAAGTAAAGAGAAAGTAAAGAGGCCGAATGAAGGAGGCTCGTTCTTTATCCTCGTGCTGCAGATGGTCAGCAGATTTTTCCGCCCTCAAAATAGCAAAAGTGGATTCGGATACGCCTGAGTGCTTTTGCGCTCGTTAAACCTATCGTTAAAATAGAGCCATTTGCTTGACATTCTCCCTTTGTACATGTCATCAGAGGGGGGAAGCCTCGCACACTAGTGACCATCTCTCCCTCATTAGAATAGAAGGTTATCTGCCACTATGCTGACACACAGGCATTTGTAGCTCCGCCCTCTTTTAAAAATCTGATTTGAATTTAAAGCCACAGTCACCAAAATGAGACAACTTGGATCAAAGATCAAAAGGGTCAGTTTCAGAGAGTTATACATCATTTGTGTGGTATTTTGAGCTAAAACTTCACTACACACTCAAGGGACATCAGAGACGCATTTTACATCTTGTAAAAAGGAGTGTAATATGTCACCTTTGACGCAAAGGAGAACCATGCATGTTGTAAAATTACACCTGTAGAGTATCCTGAGAGTCAAAGAGAGATGAGAAGGGCTCCTAACCGTGCATCAACATGTGACAAATGTATTCTGGTGTAGTTTGAATGCCAGTCTGTGGACTGTGACCTGGGGGAGATGTTGATTAGAACCGCCCGGCCCTATAATAACACTTCTTGAGTTTGGGTTTTCTGTTCAGAAGACGTACTTCTTGATGTTCATCAGTTCAGACTGAGACACACTGGCTATAAATGGAGCAGGTTGAGCTCTAAGAGTGGGCGTCCCGCAAACATGAGCTGAATATTCACTGAGGTTCAGAAGAATCCTGAAGAGTCTGAAACCTCTGGATCATGCAAACATCTCTGCTGATTCAGATTTAAGTCTAGACATGTGGTGTTCATGCTGAACACCAAAAAGGAAGAAGCAGTTTGTGAAAGAGCACCTGCCTGTTCCACTGAAAAGATTGGCCAAATGTTCTGTGGACAGATGAACCCAAAGATGAGCGTTTGGAAAAAAAACAAGCACTATCAGTGTCAAAGAGACGCTACACCCACATCACAGACTCGTCTCAGCTGTAAAGCATGGTGAGTGTCTGATGTCATCAATGGAAAAATACATTCCCAATTTATAATAGCCATCAGTACATTTCTATGGTTTTGAATGGGGAAAATGCAGTGGCGATCTAGTGAAGGAAGTCATCGTGAGTCTATGTTGATCAATGTTTGGCTCTTTTACTAGAGAGTGTTTGGTCCAGAGGTATTCTTTGAGGCTGTTTACGCCTGGTCACTTCGTGTGTTTTTTCTGATTGGAAAGCTGTCTGATTGTGAAAAAGGACAGTTGTAAAACCTTAATATCTGTGATTGGCTGTTTGCTGCACTTGGGTGTCTGTGATTGGCTGTTTGCTGCACTCGTGTGTCTGTTGTTGGCTGTTTGATGCAAGTGTTAAGGATGAGGTAAGTTATTTGGAGGCAGTGTTAAGGCTGAGGTGAGCTATGATCGCACGAACTGAAGACCGGGGGGAGATTTTACGCCACTGTATACGAGACGTTTAAAAGTTTAATTAGGTTAATTAGACAAGTTATGGTAATTAGGCAAGTCACTGTATAACAGTGGTTTGTTCTGTAGACAATAGAAAAAACAAATATTATTGGGGGCTAATAATTTTGACCTTAAAATGGCTTTAAAACCATAAAAACAAATAAGACGTACTCCAGAAGAAAAAAATATTACGGGTAATACTGTAAAAAATTCCTGAATCTGTTAAACATCATTTGGGAAATATTGGAAAAAGGAATTCACAGGAGGGCGAATAATTCTGACTTCAGCTGTATATTTTTGAATTAGTCAACCCAGAACTTACTCTGCAACAAGAGTTTGTTCAAGTAGTTTTGTGTAACAAGTCTCTGGGAGAATCAAATCAGAAGTGTTGTGAGATGCCAGTGGATGGGTCCAACGCACAATTAATGTGTGGTTATCCCACTCTGCTTTGAGCTGTAATCCAGCTGACAGACTGGAGCTGCAGCAGAAACCACACTCAGAGATTCTGTCTCTCTCTCTGGTCTTCATCTCGCAGACTGTCCGTCGTGTTTCTGCTCAGACTGTGTCCAGATGGCCATTCTCCTTTTATTCTTCAGGTCTTTAGCTGAATTGCACCCAGAACGCTGACTCACACACATTCCCTCAGTGGCGCTCAGGTCGCAGGCGATCAATCTCTGATGATATTAGCATTCGGTTAATGTTTTGAGCTACAGTAGAGTCCCATAAGAGCCGAGAGTATACTCCTGTCGCTCTGAGGCCAAAATGAAATTAAAAGAAACTAATCCCTACTGAAAAGCAAATCAACAGAAACACTCCCTCAGTTCATAATGGTTATAAAGGTTACACTGCAAAACATGCTTTTCTAACTGGGAGTTTCTGTCTTTTTTCTAGTCCAAATATCTAAACAGTCTTAAATCATGAAACTTTTTCTTGACTTGCAAATAATATTGTCTTGTTTTCAGAAATAAGCCATCTAACTTTAGTGATTTTTTCATTGAAACAAGCTAAATATTTGGCCAATGGGGTAAGAGAAATAATCTTACTTCATAGAGAATACAAGATTACTACATTTACCCATTCCTGTCAACATTGGGATGTGAAAATAGGGGATACGCCCACCATAATAAGGGATACCCCTCCTTACCCACTAAAAAAATCCCCAAATTACTAAATATGTTCTGTTCTGGAGCTGTTTTATTATAAATAAACAGTTAACTGGTTAGTAATATGTTTTACTATTATTATTTACAAAAGAAAAAATAATTAGTATACGTTAGCAGCAAATACATTAGCAAACAGTTCAGCTCATTAAAATTAATAGCTATAAAGAAATAGAATCAAGTTATTAAATCTCATTAATCTTTTCTTCACTGTATAACTAACATCTTTCTGATTAAAGAGCAACAAATGAATCTCATTTATTTGGATTTTTCATTTGATTATGTTAAATAACAGGCGTCACTTTAAAAATGCACACATCTAACGTTATAATGAAAGATTTCAATTGCTTTCGTAACTTTAAGCTCATTTAGGACAAAATTAGTTGTGTTTGAAAAAACCCGACCAAGATCGACATTTTTAGATGTGATTATTATTAATTATGTGTATATGTCTGTTCAAACACGCACCAAAACCCAGACTTTCGCTCCGCTTCACATCACGTGTACAGAATCTATTTGGGCAACATCGTCTATTTATCACTATGGAGTGCGTCAGCTGACAGTCACGCACCGCTATATGACTGTTTGGAAGACTGCATAGGAGGGGAGACGGCACCTGTAATGAAAAGGAAAGGGAATCTCACCATTTTTATATTTATTTCAAAGTGTTTTCATGCCTAAACAAAGCGAAAGCACAGAACAGACTCGCATTTAAGAGCAAGGGGGACCCCTGGTGGTTCGGCGGTATGGGTTGCATATAGGGAGGATCAGCTCTTTAACGTTTATTGCCACCTTTCAGAGAAAAACTGAAAATACACAAGAAATCTGAAAAAATACCATTACAGGATAATAGCGGGATGATAGAACTAAAATACGAGAATATCAGACAGTCTACTAATTCTCAAATGGACCATCAAAATAAAGTGTTACCGGTAACTGATTAGGGGTAAAAAGGTTTTCGCAAGACAGTATTCATAAATGTTAAATCCTTACCAGCATTGGAAAAATAATAATAATAATACCTGCATACACATCTGCAGGTGAGTCCTTTTTTGAGTGTTTGATTCCAAACTCTACAAACACACAGCATTTCTAAACTATATGACTATAAAAGTGTATTGATTTGGGTATGCACATATAATCTGATTTGACTGTGGCTACAAATGGAGAAGTGCTAACCAATTGTCAAAAAACCATCAGCACTTATTTTTCATACAGGTCAGTAATAATTGTGATTTGAGCAGAGCTTGTGCTGTTTGCAGCTGGAGGAGGTTTTATTCAGACATCTGCCTTCACCAACAGCTGTGGCTTTCAGGACTCTGAAAACTGGAAAACTCGCAGCTTTTATTTTTTATCTTCCTATACTTTTGATGGGTTGTCAAATTATTTCCTTGTAAGTTAAGACTTTATGCAAAACATTTAATAATCTGGAGTTTGTAATGGACAGAGGAATGGTTAGCTCAGCATTGCAGATGTGGTATTATTCTGTGATCTGTGTGTAATTAACCCTTGTATGCTGTTATGGGATGTTTTTATCCACGCTGGTGTGATTCTGAGTCTTAATTTGACCACAACTTTCTCTGTGTTTCAGCAAAATTTGATTTTGACAGATATTTTGGGAAAATTCTTTGAAATTTTTCATAAATTCAACAACACACTCTGGGCAAATGTACTACCCTTTGGTTATGTTGGGCGCTGTTTTTGCCCCATTGACTTTCATCATAATCACATTTTTTGATTGCAAAGCCATGACACCATATGATCATGCACTCTTGATTGTTGCTGGTTTTTCTTGTTGGGAAGAGGGACTATTTGTCATGTTTTACTGTTGATCATCAGTTGCAGAGCAAAAAAGCGTAGTTTCTAGCTTAAAAATATATAGAGTATAGTGTGTGTGTGTGTGTGTGTGTGTGTGGGCATGTGTGAGCATGTTACCTTGATATGCTTGAGAAAATAAAAAATAAGGCCCTCAGCTCTCAGTATATTAGTAAACATAGTACCTGTATTTAGGTGCGCGCACACACACACACACAAACTTTTTGCATGAGTTTCTTTGTCTTAGCCATGACTGTCCACAAACCAACCTCAAAGAGCATCTGTAATTACAACAGCTGTTTCCAGTGAATCACCAGCCTGATCTCACGAGAAAACGTAAGCATTTTACGTTTTGTCAGTTTAGTGGCTAATTCAGTCATACGAAATTGTACGATTTTAAAAAGGAGGCGTGGCACCTAACCCCACCCCTAAACCCAACCGCCATTGGGGGATGAGCAAATCGTACTAAATTGTACGAATTAGATCGGACGAATTCATACGAATTAGCCACTAAATCAAAAAGTTATGAATTGCCATGAGATTGTGTTGGAATTACAGTAATTAGGATGCTTTAGCACTGCTTGCACTATTTGGAATGGTGACGAACTTTGAATTCTCATAGCTTGTGACAGTTTGTAAAAGCTGAGAAATATTTTTTCCACAACATGAGGCCTCGTGTGTGTGTGTGTGTGTGTGTGTGTGTGTGTGTGTGTGCGTGTGTGTGTGTGTGTGTGTGTGTGTGTTCAGTTGAAGTCAGAATTATTATTAGCCCCCCTGTTTATTTTTTATTTATTTTAATTAGGTTAACTAGGCAGGTTAGGGTAATTAGGCAAGTTATTGTATAATGATAGTTTGTTCTGTAGACTATGGAAAAAAAAGTTAGCGTAAAGGGGCTAATAATATTGACCTTAAAATGATGATAAAAAAATAAAAACTGCTTTTATTCTAGCCGAAATCAAACAAATAAGACTTTCTCTAGAAGAAAAAAATATTATCAGACATACCGTGAAAATTTCCTTGCTCTGTTAAACATCATTTGGGGAATATTTAAAAAAGTGAGAAAAATTCAAAGGGGGGCTAATAATTCTGACTTTAACTATATATATATGAGCTATTTTCACGATCACCAGTGATCTAACCATCATAGATCGCTGGAGAACATTCACATTGCATAGAACTACAAATCCGCCATTAAATAGACTACAAGATCCAGTCATGCACCACTCACACCCCTGGCCTAAATCCCTATGGTTGCAGCCAGACACAGCTGGAGCTACTCATGAACTGATCACATGGCACACAGGAGTTGCTGAGTCTTGTTGAACTGAACTGTGAGCATTACGATGCGTTTTCCTTGTTTTGCCTTGCTGTGTTAGACCCTAGCCTTGTTTTTGTGTTTTACTCCTGTCTGCTGCCTGCCTTTTGACCATCTACCTGTTAATTTGACTACGACTCTGGATTTGCCTGTTTACATCTGTTTGCTCCTGTGTTGACCGTTGCTTGCCTCAAAATTCAGTTTAATAAATCCTGCATTTGGATCCACAGCCCTGTTTTCCAGGGTCACTTCACGTACAGCTATAGCATTATAACTATAATGAACTATAGCATTTGGAATGATGTATAACAGCGTGGTGCTATAACATTGCTGTTGAATGAGGTAATTGTAGGCTTACTAAATAATAGTAATCTTTTTATTCATATATCTTAAAGCACTTGAACTCTGCTGCTCCTAGCTTTATTTCTTATTAAATCTGCCTTGGGATCCTCCTCTCCCTGCCATCTCTGTATTCGCTTCATTAAAGCTGACCCTTGTGAAGTCACATGATCACTGGTATCTCAGAGCGTGTTGTGCTGAGATCTATTCATAATCCAGTCTATTCGGGGCTGAAGGGGAAACTTCGAGGTTGTTTCGGTTGATAGAAACCCATTAACAGATTTTCATTTGGAGCATATCAGCTGGAAAATCCTCTCTCATAATACAAACTGCCTGAATGATGGGTAATAACACTTTTGAATCCTGCATATTTATATGAATATAACATTGCACAAAAATGTTTAGGATGTGTGTGCCACCTGCAAAAGAGCAGATGAATGAAAGGAAGCTGTTTAGCTGGCAGAGTGGGAAATTACTTCAACGTTATCCAATTACATCTATTGAAGACTTGGAGCTACTCCAGACAGGGATTTTCATCTGGACTAATATATGAACGCTGTAATTTAAGTACTTGATACTAGTATGTATGTTTTGAAGGTGATTTGGAGGAAATGATGTAAGAAAATTATGTAAACCTGCTACCATATGACTGAAAAATAAACATGACTGACAGAATGAAGATATTTTTATATGTACATATACACACACTGCATATCACTAAAGATTCATCTGTTTTTACATGCACAAGACCTTTAATGACATGCCAGGCTTAATTCAAAGGTTTTAAATTGTGAAATCAATATTTACAATGCTATTTTTGCTAGCACACATTTTTAATCTTTAGGTCAGGGGTCTCCAAACTTGTTCCTGGAGGTCCGGTGTCCTGCAGATTTTAGCTCCAACTCAAATCAAACACACCTGAACAAGGTCTTAAGCTGCGGTCACACTTGACTTTTCCTCCCATAGACTTCCATTCATACGTACGCGAATGCGTCAGACCGGAAACGCAGGGTCCTGCGTCAAGTTTCGCATGTTGCTGCGGTGCAAAGTTCAAGCTTGGTGAACTCTGACCTGCGAAATCGCATCACTTGACTTCGTGAGACCAATTGAGGATTAAAACAGGACCTCTCTGGACATAAATTTAAAACATGGAGCAATCGCTGGCTTTTTTAAATGTCTAATCATCATGTTTAATCCCGCCCCTTTTCGCAGCGCCGCACGACAGAATTTCGCACACACAAAGCCCGGTGTGACCGTAGCTTCACTAGGTATAATTGAAACAGGTGAACAGGTGTGTTGAGGCAAGTTGGAGCTAAACCCTGCAGGGACACCGGCCCTCCAGGACCGAGATTGGTGACCCCTGCTGTAGGTGAACAATTAATCCAAGCAATTTAATGTTTGTGTTGTGCATCTATCAAAGTCTGAGCATCTGCTTTTGGATTTGGGTCTTTCTCTAATGATGTCATTTTGACGCTTCAGCCACAATATCCTCAACCGCGACTTAACTACTGTTAGTTTGCTATGAGGGAATAATGCACAAAAAGCGCCCCACTCCCAAATCAATATTTCATTTCAGCTGGAAGTACAACATCATACTGAAAAGTCTCAGCAACTTCTGGTTCATGCGTTCTTCAATATAGAGTTGCCTGCCTCTTGCTGTAACGAGGAGACTGACACGGAGGGATCCATTATGCAGTATTTATTAGTCACAGTCAAACATCCAATACACACTACAGTGCGAACACACATCAACAGTAATCAATAATGGTCTTGGGGCTGGCGGCTGACAGACACAGAGTGATTTACCAGACACAGATCAGTGGCAGGCGGTGTGGTTCAGAATCCGTTAGACAGGCTTGGGTCGAGGGCAGGCAGCGTGGTTCAGAGTCCATGTATAAAGCAAGGGTCGTGGGCAGGCAGAAGTCAACTCAGAGTCAGAAACAGTCCGGGGTTATTCTCAGAAGATCAGACAGGAAAGAACGCTCAGTAATGCTGGCCGGGGCTAAACAAGACTTCGCAATGAACTGGTGTTTGAGTGTGGCTTATATAGGAAGCGTGGGTCGTTAACTAGATTCAGTTCAGGTGTGTGCACAATCAGTTTAGATGGATGATGTAATGCATAAAAAAGTCCAGGGATGGTGACCTCTGCTGGCCAGCGAGGGGAATGACTGGGACCGAGTCGGTAACACTTGCAGCTATACAGCCTCAGCTCTTCCGGGATGGCTTCGCACATGGTTTAGTGGTGCGTTCATGGGAATTTCTGATCATTCTTCTAGAAGTGCATTAGTAAGGCACTGATGTTGGATGAGAAGGTCTGGTTTGCGGTCTCTGCTATAATTCATTTACAGACATCTTGTGTGCATGCATGGTTTAATCCACAGGTGTCAAATTCAGTTCCTGGAGGGAACACATACATTTTGGTTATATAGTTTAACTTCATATTTTAAAGAGTAAAAAAATCTACTTCAATATGCAGTTTAAATATGTAATATGTATACAAAGTATACTCTAAACAGATCGAGTGTTCAGACAGTACAGCATGGTTTGGAGTGGTGTGCCGATGCTCTGCCGTCTCTGAGGACTCTTCACTCCTCATTCATAAAGTGCTCCCTTACACTCAATGCAGGCGCTGAGAGGACGAGCCATCCGTCTTTTCCGGACTCACTGATGCTTTTCATCCACGAGAGCTGGAGTAGAGGTAGGAAGTGTCTCCAAATGAGAGGGTCATGCTTGAGTGTTCGTGTGGCTGGTGTGAGCTCGGCAGCTGGGAAATGAGCCGCTTTATTCTGGATTATAGAGACAGCAGCAGCCCTCTCTCCTTCTGCATTACACTGCAGTTCAATCCTCACAGCTGACACATTCCCACAGTCGCTGAGGGTGCGGATGGGTGCCTCGTGAAACCATTTCCTGAAAGAGGCTGTGATGAGGGTGTATCTGATGGAGAGAAGTTTAGTTTTATTAGTACATTACTCTTTTTTTTATGGTCAATTTATGAGAGATGTATCCATGCTGCAAGTATACATCCACTGACATCAAGCGCATATTTGATATACACAACATAGGCTCATTCTGAAAACGTAGTCCTATATACACGTTTCTGAAGACGTATTCTGGTACGCATGGCTGAATTTCATTTTTTAAATGAACGCTACGGGGCGTATGACGCTATTCATTTTCGCGCTTACCCGCTGACCGCTTACCTCCGTGTGGACGACTTTCCCATTGAAACCAGTTTGTCCCGTTAGCTCATCATGTACGTCGGCGGACTTGAGACGCAGAGAGGAGTTGACTACGATGACGGGGTTAGAGTCCGGGGAAGAACAGTTCCAGAGAGCAGATAAGACAAAAACAGAATCCAAAAAATAAAATAAACAAGTAAATAACACGTTGATAATGTGGTAAAATCTGAAAACGTGGTAAAAATCAGATGAGGGCTTTTCTTTTTCTGGATTGCTTTTGAAAATTGTTGGTTGGGTTAAGGGAAGTGGGTGGGCGGGTCAATCGATAAAATTGGTTGGGTTTAGGGAAGGAGGACGGTGGGTCAGTCGATTGTTCGGTCAGTCAGTCAGTCAGTCAAACAGTCAGTCAACAGCGGCCTCTGGTGGGTTTATGCGATACATGCAGGCATGAATGGCATTCGCAAGAGAAATTTCTTCTTAAAACTCACTTGTTCTCTAATTAACAGGAATTAATCTGCTATTAATGTATATATATTAATGTTTCTTAACTACTCTGCACTTGCATCATTAGTGGTTATTGCTATGTGTGTTTTCTTCACCTCTCTTTGTTTTATTCAGCATTTTAACAGTATGGTGGTGTGGTGCCGGATCTGGTAAAACGTGAACGAGCCTTTCCCTTCAAACACTAGCAGAGTGTGGGTGTGTGTGGGACTGATCCTGACTGAAGATGAGTAAACGTTCTGGTAATTAATGCAATAATTTACGCTGCAAAGAGGGATTTGTCGGCTGTTTGTTAAAGGAAGGATCAGAAAAGACCGTTGATGTATGGGACTTTGTCAGAGCTTGACTGGAACTTTGTTAGTACACAGTTCATGGATCAGTTTCTTTCTTTTCACAAGTGTAAGTAAGTGCAATCAAAATGGTTGCCTCCTTGATTTCTCTAGCTTGCAAAATATGTATTTAATTGTGTTTTGTTACTTATAATCACTCCACGCAGCTTGTACGGTATTTGGTTAACTCTTTATATTCACATATCACGCCTAAAATCATGTTGAAATGCGACATGTTGGGCTCACACATACACTCTGCACTCTGACTACTTTAACAGTGTTGATACGCCGTGGTGGGCATTTCTCTCTGTCTCGAACTAAACGCAGTCGACAACAGACTGGGTCATCGGACCAATCAGCTCAGATTAGCATTGTGGAAGGGTTTGGGAACCAATGAATCACT
Source organism: Danio aesculapii (assembly GCF_903798145.1). NCBI lineage: Eukaryota > Metazoa > Chordata > Actinopteri > Cypriniformes > Danionidae > Danio > Danio aesculapii. Next base: position 1,885,374 of record NC_079454.1, read on the forward strand.
GAACAAATCATATGGGCGTCATTGGGATAATTAGGTAAACATATGCGCAGTAGGAAGTGCTGTCGCCTCACAGGAAAAAGTTTGCTGGTTTAAGCCTCGGCTGGGTCAGTTGGCATTTCTGTGTGGAGTTTGCATGTTCTCCCTGTGTTCGAGTGGGTTTCCTCCAAGTGCTCCGGTTTCCCCCACAGTCCAAAGACATGTGGTACAGGTGAATTGGGTAAGCTGGTGAATCCAGAGATGGGTTGCAGCTAGAAGGGCATCCGCTGTGTAAAACATGTGCTGGATAAGTTGGTGGTTCATTCCACTGTCGCGACCCCGGATTAATAAAGGGACTAAGCTGAAAAGAAAATAAATGAATGAATGACATATGCAAATTATAAGACAATGAAAGTGTTTTTTGAGCTTGCATGCATATCAGCCTGTTGTTGAAGACCCCCAAAACCAAAACATGACCTTTTATAATGCATAATAGGCACTCTTTAAACAAAACTTAAACTTATATTGTACATGAGAGTGGACTAAACACTAATCTCCAGCAGGTTCTGATTCATCCAGAGCCCTTGATATTATCAATAGTGTCTCTCAGGAGTCATGTCCCTAAACAGGCTACTAAGACTGACTGACTAGTGTGTTATCTATATCTGATCATCACAAATAACTGTAATGTTACCGTTTACATTTTAGTGTATATTCAGAAGTGAGGGAATACTCATCTGCAGAGCTTATTTATGTTTCATACATCACATAAATTATTCAACAGACAAAAAAATAACATAGAAGCGGTTGCTTTTTCATGACGCTACATTCATCACATGTAGATCTCCAGTTCACACTGTCCTTGACAACTGTACATTTGCAGATATTTATATATATATATATATATATATATATATATATGTTTCCTTGGCTCATTTGTCCTGTAGTAAGAGCTGGCGACTGGTTTCCATGGAAATCAAGCAACGATGCTGAGTAGAAAACAGAGAGATCATCACCATCATCATCATCATCATCATCATCATTCACTGCAGTCTTTCAAATATTCTGAAAGATTTTTCAATTGGTTTCACAATCCAAGGGCATTCGCGGATCAATTGTGGGCTGGATGTTTGAGGAGGCAGACTATGTTTTATGAATGTCAAATCTAATCTGATCTTTTTATTTCTGTTAATGGAGCAGTGAGACTATCTCATTTCATTGAGCTGTATTAGAAATGTTGAGGAGGGCTACTTTTAGTCAAATAAGTAACACTATGACTAAAGGTGGCACAGACCGCTTTAAAAAATCTTAAGCTGTGTCTCAAATGGCACACTATACACTCATGCAGTATGTACTTCTGCACTTACACACTCAACAGCATAGTATATGCATGTAATGTCGTCCCAAATGGAGCACTAATGATTTTTTACTAAGCGGAAATTCAAACCGTTTCCCTGATGACGTTTGACGGTTGCCAAATCAGTGAAATAAATCACCAAACTATCAAATAATACCTGCCATGAGTATAACCGCATTCACCATCGGGAGGCGCTATAATCACTCTCGTAGGAGAATTTTGCTTTCACCATGCAAAATAAATAAAGTTATCCAACATGTCCGCCCGATAGCTCTGCCCCTTCGGCTATACGTGAGCAAACCTGCGGTCGTTGAGTACGTGAAGTGCCCATCATTACACACTTCATTTTACCGGCTGAATGAGTGCATCATCCGGGTAATTAAAGTGCACTTATTATTGTTAGAGTTTCAGTGTGAACGCACTACTTACACTATTTATACTACAAAATGGAGTACAGTAGTGCATAAGCATGCGATTTGGGAGGCAGCTTTAGTTTTCCCTGTTGCCATTAAAATGCCCTTTCTGAAAAAACAGCTTAAACCAGCCTAAGCTGGTTGGCTGGTTTTAGCTGGTCAACCAGGCTGGTTTTAGAGGGGTTTTGGCCACTTCCAGGCAGGTTTCCAGCCATTTCCAGCCTGGTCTTAGTTGGTCAGGTTGGAGGATGACCAGCTAAAACCAGCTAAAACCAGCTTATTCATTCTTGTTGTGAGGTGATGCTAACCATTAGGCCTCCGTGCTGCCCTGACAAGGAAATGGGAGGAGTAGGGGTGATTCTTCTAGACGAAGATGGCTGAGGTAAGATACTCTGGTTATTTATAGTGATTTAGGAATCGTCTGATTGGTGAATCATGCGTTAGCTAATGAGGACCAGCTGCTATCAATCGTAAGCATGTGCTCCTCTCGAAATTAGTTTATAAATAAACTTCACTTAATTTTCACTGCTGAAAGTCGAAACACTGAAGAGCAAATCCATCGATGTGGAGCTCCACAAAACCAAGCAAGCCAGTGGTGAGGAACAAGCTTCACCAATTGACGAAAGTAAAGGGAAAAACCTCAAGAGAACCAGGCTCAGTTGGGCACGACCATTTCTCCTCTGGCCAAACTTCACCAAGTTGCAGTCAAGGCGCCAGAGGCTGGAGAACGCTGGATGTCCATAGTGGAGAACTGCAGATGTGAGTAGGTCATAGATGCGAGGACTCGGGAACCAGTGGTAAGTTTGATAGTGTTTTTTTTTTTTTTAAGATTTATTTTTGGCCAGTATTTAGACAGGAAGTGAAGTTGGAGAGAGGGGGGTAGGGTAGAGAAATGTCCTCAAGCTGGGATTCGAACTCGGGACACCCTGACGTGGTCCTGCACCATATGTCGACGCGCAAACCACTAGGCTATTGTGCCAACAGTGGAAAGTTTGATAACAGTTTTTGTAAGGATGGCAGAATGGAAACAATGCTCAATGGAGATGGATATTTGAGGAAGAGGCTGATGGCCAGATGAATCTGGATGGACCAAAGGAGATGGACCAGGAACAAAGATTGATGAACTCAGGGATATCAACAACAACCAGGAGAGGGACCAGGAGAAACCACAGTAGGAATGAGAGACAAAGACCCTGGAGATCATAGGAGATGAGAGACGTACGCAACTTGGAAATAAGTAAGTGACACTGACCGTGAGGAGAGTGTAGTCCTTCAGGTAGCAACGAGGCCAGATCCTGGGTGGAACGTGGGGCTGATGTGATGACTGTGGAGGTGCGAGGCTAATCAGAATGCAGCTGAATGTGATCAGGGTGACTGTGGTGAGTAAGGAGAGCCTGGCCTGGCTGTTATCAGTCTCACTATTTTTTTTTCCTTTTTCTGAAAGTCTTGATGACATCATCGTCGAGTTTTTCTTTTATTATTTCTGCAAATAGTATTGTAAAAAAGATTTGTTGTACTCTCCCATTCACTGCACTCAAAGTTTACCAACTAGGACAATTTCACTGCTGAGAAACTGAGGAAATGTGTAAAGAATCCATTGAAGGCCAGATTTGCACCTGGGCAGTGAAGTAGAGTCGGGCTTAGACAGTGGTGCATTCTGGGTTAGAATTTGACCCATCAGAATACCTCAATAGACTTTTGACATTTGGAAATGTCATCAGATTCATACTTTCTAGGTAGGCATCTCTCTAGGCTTGGAACAGATCCAGTTTGTCCCATGACGAGATCCAAGGATAAGCTTTCACACTTATTAACCCAGAACTTCATTTGTGTGTAATATTCATGCATTGTTTCACATATTAATGGAGTCTTCAATTTCTTCTCTCTACTTGTCAGCACACGGTTACATCTTTAATAACCGGCCAGCTCCTCGGGGAAGTGCGTCCTTGAGAAGGATTTCATTAGTGCTCCCGAGCTCCTGCCAGACGCTCCACAATCCACACATTCTCTCCTGCAGTCATCATCTTCTTGAGGAGCGGGACGTAAACGCTCTCATCAGTTTCTGTCAACCGGTCATTATTTACAGGAGAGATTTACACCTGTTCCTGCTTTAGATGAACGTTCTTCTAATGAAAATTAGTGTCAAATAAGAAGCTGTTTTAGCTTAAAGGGTTCCCGATCATGCGAAATCATCTTTTGGAAGCTGTTTGAACAGAAATATGTGTGGAGATATTGTGTACACAGTCATATTTGAGTTATACAAGCACAGCAAGTGTCTTTTTTTAAGTTTCCTGGTGTTAAAATAGGATCCAAATCCCAATGATTTTGAGGTCCACTGCATTGTGATGTTGGGGCTGTGTTTCATCATGTCTGAATTACTGTCACTGCTGCCAACTATTTTCAATGAAAAGGCGCTAAGCTCTGCCCGAAAAGTCGCTAGTTTACGTCATACGTCAATGTGCATATTACTGACGTCATCTACCGTTCTACCGTTTCTGTTTGTTTAACAGTCCATGGTTAATAAAAAGGTATTTATTTGCACTGCGCTTTAAGTAAGCATGTCAATTGAACTAAATTTATTGCTGTTTGAATACAGTATATCAGTATAGATCTGTAGTGAATGTGCAGTAATCTCTCAGACGTAATAAACTCAGTCAAGTTCCAAAACTGTCACTAAAATATCTGTGATTGTGAACAAGAAAAGAATAAACAGTCAAATTAAATTGTTAAAATAAAGAAGCAGATCGGTTGGACCAACACAATCTCACGGCAATTCGTAACTTTTTTTTAGTGGCTAATTCGTACAAATTCATACGATCTAATTCGTACAATTTAGTACGATTTGCTCATCCTCCAATGATGGTTGGGTTTAGGGGCGGGGTTAGGTGCCACGCCTCCTTTTTAAAATCGTACCATTTCGTACGACTGAACTCGTACGAATTCGTTCGAATTAGCCACTAAACTGTCAAAACGTAAAATACTTACGTTTTCTCGTGAGATCGGGCTGGTTGGACTGTACAAGGGAAATACCTCACACTGCCGGTGCTAAATCATTTGCCGTCGGTACGCAGAGGAGTGATTTGCTCTCAGGCTGCAGGTGGAAGAGACTGCTGTACGAGGACTGGGCCGCCTGTCAGTGCTCTGAGGCAGTGGAGGGGCCGAAAGCATCACCCGCAGTTCATTGAGAAGAGTAGTGATGGTACGGTACGGACACATGAGAGTCTATAAAAATCTCCAGTAACACAGAAAAAAGTCGCTAGATTTGTCGCTAGTTTTTTTTTTTTTGGAAAATTTGTCACAAGGGGGGTCTAAAAAGTCGCTAAATATAGCGACACTGGTTACTGTCTGTTACTTTTCTGTGTTTACCCTGACATCCGACTCTGGCTATCCTTCTCATAAGGTGAATAGGTGGAGAAAACCATCTCATTTGCATTTAAAGGCACAGGGGCAAAACAGACACAAACATAACCTAAAAATTGACATTTTCTATACCTTGTATAATAAATAACCTGATGGGTATTTTGCCATAATTCTTTCACATTCTGCCGAAACATTCTGGAGACACAAAAGACTTCATTACTGACATTTCAAAACACTTTTAAAACCTTTTACTGGTAATCAGGAATCCATGAACGAGTTGAGTGTACAATACAATGCAACAAGCAGCATTTAGGCCGTGTCCGAAATTGCATCCTTCTATACTATATAGTACGCTAAAAACAGTATGCGAGCCCAGCAATATGTCCAAATTCATAGAATTGTAAAAACAGTATGTTAGATGTACCCGGATGAGCTACTACTTCGGCAAGATTCTGAAGTGCGCATCGGATGGACGCTACACTATCCCATGATGCACGGTGAAAGGAGTCATGAGAGGTAGTGAAGTGACGTAACAGACACCAGTAGGTAATGTGATGATGACAAAATGGCGGATGTAGTATGTCAGAGTTCAATTCATACTGCTCACAATCATACTGTATGGAGCTTACTTTTCTAAAGGCAGAGTACTACATTTTAATTCAAATGCTGAACCATTTCAGACGCAGCCTTAAATCAGTTTTTTACTATTGTATTTATGTAATATTAAATACACTTTCCCAAAAAAAAACTGAAGTATAAAAAACTGAGTATGATATGCAACAAAACAATATACTGTCAGTTAGGCTGCATTTAGACTGCAGATCTTAATGATCAATTCTGATTTTGTGCCTGTATCTGATTTTTTTGATGACCAGCTTACATCATCTTTTAAATGTGACTTGTATCCGATCGTCTGCATTTACACAGCACACAACAAAGGCGTAATGACCAGGAAAAAAAAGAGCGGGCGCTGACTAACAGCTGATAATTAAAGATCGCTCTTTTCTCTATTCCTGTTTGTAATCTGTTCACAGCTTTTGTCGAGCGGTTTTACTATAGTTTATGACAGAAAAGGTTCTCATGTGTGCATCTTTTTTGATATATAAGCCTTTTAAACCAGTAGGCATCTTAATGTCATGTCCATGGTGTGATTTATGCAGGTGATGTAGGCTATGTAACAGTTTTATATTAGTCTATATTGGTTACGTGGCGGACATTGCGATCTCTCTTTCTCTCATTAACATGCTTAAATAACTGTGCTATATGACAATATAAAAGCTGATTAAGTCCTTGTGTATAAGATTTAAGGTTTGCGACTCTGCTGAAGTCTGTTCTGAAATGAAAGTGTCAGACTTGACGTCGTTTGCTATGGTTTTTAATGACGCGCAAGTCGCATTGACAGGTAAAAATCTGATCTACCTGCTTACACTGCAGACACGAGGGCACAGATCCGATTCATATTGGATACATTTCCACATATGAACAAGGCCTGAATCTGATTTGAGGAAATCGGAATCCATTAGATTTGTTCCTACTTACACGTACATGGGCCCAGGGGCGCAGCAACCAGAGGGGACAGGAGGGATCCCTCCCCCTCACTTTTAGAGACAGACCATTTAGAAACAGGTGATTAATAATTATATGAACGTATCATTTTATACACCCTCCCCCCACTTTTAAAATGTCCGATACGCCCCTGCATGGGCCATATCCGATCTGTGCCACATGGGGGGATCGGAATTGAGTCACTTGAACGGTGCAGTGTAAATGCAGCCGACAGTGCATATACACACAAAACTAATTAGTTACTGATCAGCATCCTCAGCATCATGTCTCTGGGCTGAACACAAACCTTCATCTACATCACAGTAAACGTTTTCTCTTGCAATGCAGCAGGAAAAATATCCTCTGCAATGTTTATAACAGTGACTCCACAGGCTTCTGACATGCCTTTCAAACTATTTCAGATGCAGAAACAATGGGGAGTGTGCTAGTATGCTAGCAGTAACATGTTTGAAAATCTGGGACAATCACTGAAGCTGTTGCGTACCAGGGCCTGTATTCATCAAGCTTCTCAAAGTGTTCATGAAATTTACCCCTACTGACAAACTTGAGTGTAAAAGCAAATGATCAAACTTCTTAAAGCTAAGAATCACTCTTACTCAGTTAAGACCGCTCAAGAGGTCTCATTCATTCATTTTCTTTTCAGCTTAGTCCCTTTATTAATCAGGGGTCGCCCTGAGTTTGCTTTTTGATTAAACACATTGCTTTCACCAGCGTTGGTTCGGTTGCACATAGAGAATAACATCTTTATTTCGGAATTACCACTCTTAATAAATACACTTGCATATGAAGTAAATCATATCTCAATGCATTTACTGGGGCACTGGAGATTTTTACTGGGGCACATGCCCCAGTAAATTGGGTCTAGCGACGCCCCTGGGAAGTACCATGTACACAAACAAAAATGGCTCATTAATAGCATTTATGTTTCAAGAATTCACACTTAGCTCATGATTTATACATAGCATGTTTGGCTGTCCTGGGAGAGAGCCCTGAGCTCATGGGCATGTGCTTTCCAGCATTGGTTCTATATGGAATAACGTTCAGGTAATAAAGCGTGTGCAGTGAGACGCAGGCCGTGATCCGCTCGTCTGAAGGAGGAGCAGAGTCTGAGAGCCGCTGCAGGCTACAACAGCTGGAGAAATGGAAAAGCATTAGTCCCGATGAACTCCAGAGATCCGGAGACGGCAATTACTCGCCCTCACAAAGGAGCGACTGCAGAGGCATTATGGGTCACTGCGACTCCTGCTTTATCACAGCCAACAAAACAAGCACTAGCTGCTTATTATGGTCACACTCATGGAAATAAAGAGGAATTTCAAGCGTGTGTGTGCAGTGACTGGGTGAAATGATATGGTCTAGAGACCTCTGTGTGTGTGTGTGTGTTTGACCAAATGTCCCCAGAAGGACAGCAATAAATACATTAATTCATTCATTTTCCTTTGGATTAGTCCTTTTATTCATCAGGGATCACCACAGTGCAATGAACCGCCAATTTATCCAGCACATGTTTTACACAGCAGATACCCTTACAACCGCAACCTAGTACTGAGAAACACCCATACATTCTCATTCACACACATACACTATGGACAATTTAGCTTATCCGATTCACCTGTACCGCATGTCTTTGGACAGTAGGAGAAACCGGATGCACTCGGAGAAAACCCATGCCTACACGGTGGAAAACATGCAAACTCCACACATAAACGCCAACTGACCCGACTCGAACCAGTGACCTTCTTGCTGTGAGGCGATAGTGCTAACCACTGAGCCACCATGTCGCCATAAATACAATATTTACCTTAATTTTTTTGTCCTCATTAGGAAAATAGCTTATAATCATACACAATGTTCATATTGTGAAAATGTAAGAGTGCAGATTATTTCCTTTAGGGGTTGCGTTTAGGGGTAGGGGATAGAAAATACAGTCTGCACAGTGTAAAATTGATTACGTCTATGGGAAGTCCCCATAAAGATAACTATACCTGCATGTGTGTTTGACCAAATGTCTTCACAAGTATAGCAGTAGTCAGTTTCTGTCAGAAGTACATTACGTGGACTTTCTGAAAACTCCGGACAAGGTGAAGATTTTCAGTAAATGAGTACTGTATGGTCATTTTGCTAGTGACGGGAAGTTCAGATCATTTTACTGACGTGGACCTTTTTTCGAGTAATTTCATTCAATCTGCCAAAATATTATTAAAATGTTACAAGATGCTTCCAAACTCATCTACAACCCAAATGTTGATCACACTACAAACAAGCCATAACTAGAATGCTGCTATACTAAGAAAGGGAAAATAATCCTTCATTGTTTACCCTGGTGCTTTGTCTATGATTAACCTGACACTGGCAGTCCCATATAAGCTTAACCAATGCATACAGACTGAGCCGGAAACACACATGATTAGTTCACCTTTTGATTGTTCGATCAGGACATCATGTAAAGAGACGACCCAATTCTGAGGACTTGAGAGATGAACAGATCAAATCTTATTTCGCCTCGAAATGCATATGATTGGCTTCTGTCTTTCACATGATGAACGAATGACTCAAACCGAGGACTCGAGAGATGAACAGATCATATATTTTTCCGGTTCTGACTGCATATGATTGGTTTCAGATGATAAACGAATGACATAAACCCGATAGAAGACTCAAAAAATGAACTACTCTTCTCCTCCACCTGCACAAATGTGCGCATGCGTGAATGAATGAATCACTCCCTCAGAGGACTTATCGTTCCCGAGTCGCATAAAAGAATCGTTCAAAATGAACGAATCGTTCAAGAACGACCCATCACTAGTTTTTTGCCCCGTGTAGAAATATAAATGTATATAATCTAGTTTCAAATGAACAATAATCTACATATAACTCAAAAGTTTTATTCTTTGGATTTTGATTACATAATTTTATTAACAGCCCAGTCATGAGCGACATTTACCTTTGTCTTTCTGACTACAAGCTAAGCCAGAGTAATGTAAATGCTAACGACTCTGCCTTTGTCTTTGGGTGATGCTTACATGCTACAGACATCCTTTTGTTGATTAACTTGTGTGGTCAGTAGCTGGGCCGGTTTCTAACACCTATATGTTAGAAACCTCCATTTCCACCTGGGGATACTCTTCCCGAGGCCCTCAGACTATGCAGAGTCACTGATTCGATCCAAGACCAGCGACGAGATGATCCCAAGGTTTCCATATCCTGGACCAGGCCGTATCCTGAGCAGCTACTGTGGTGGTCATGGAGGAGTGGAGAACATGAGACTGATTCCTGTGTAACGCTCCAGAGACAGACGAGTCTTCGCTGAGGCCAGCTTCCAGCCTCCGCCACTGAGACTGCAGCTCTGCACAAGACGTTTGGCCAGCGGAGAAATTAAAATGGTCGTGCCCAACTGAGTCTGGTTTCTCTCGAGGTTTTTTTTCTTCACTTCCGCCATTTAGTGAAGTTTTTTCCCTCTCCGCTGTCGCCACTGGCTTGCATGGTTCAGGATCTGTAGAGCTGCGCATGGATGGATTTGCTCTTCAATATTTGGACTCTCAGTAGTGATTATTAAACCACACTGAACTGAGCTAAACTGAACTTAAACACTACAAACTGAACTACACTGTTCCTATTTACTGTGACCTTTTATGTGAAGCTGCTTTGACACAATCTACATTGTAGAAGCGCTATACAAATAAAGGTGAATTGAATTGAATTGAATATATGCTGGTTATCATGCTGAATTCAAAACTGAATTTGCAGGATTTGTTTTGCCTCCTAAGACAATATAGACAGGACATCTTTGTCTTAATTCAGACTTGTGATAAAACTCACAGACTGCAGACCTTTAGTAGGCTCCTGTAGATTCATGGACTTCTCGAGGATGCTGTATGACTGCAGATTAACCAATACGTCTCAATAAAGGAGTTCTGCTCGTTTCAAGTCTCCTGGACTGGGTTCTCTCTTCTATATTCACTCATTTCATTTTTTTACAACACCCATGATGTAAGGGCGTGTGCCGTTTCCTCTTTTCTGATTGGTCAACACAGCTGGGTTTAAATCAAACACTAATTTCATGTTCACAACAAACATATTGCGTATCGTTCGCACTGTGGGACGGTAATGTGCCTCTGTACTTATGTTTGAACTGAATTGTATGCAGCCTACTAGTGAAAATGCTTAACTCCAGATTGGTGTGAACTCCCCGTTGGATCAGCGTGCCCTTAACATGCATCACAGTACGTGTTTGCGTTTTCATATGGACAGATTTTTTTTGAATGGGGGGGGTACTTTTGTAAACATTTGTAAAAATACCTGTGTAAGCGTGCACATGCCCTAAGAATTAAGTAACAGAACTCTGCATTTAAAGCTGACAACACACTACACCTTCAGCTTCTGCTGCCCTTCAGAAAACCCACAGTGGACGCTCAGGGACAGCAATAAGACTGAAGTGAAATCAATCACTATTGAACGGTTCACATACTAATGCTTTCATATTTCACAGCTCCGGGTCCCTTGACGGTGATTGAGGGGCTATTTATGAATGTGAACAAATTAATAACCTTAACGCAAAGTGACTCTCCAACAATCAGTCAAAGCACATGTAACGTGTAAATGACTCTAACTTGTGAACAGCCAGCGACAGGAGTGTTAGAGGTGACCGTGGTCAGTCATAACTCAATGATCTCACACTCACACATTTTTACAAACTGTACTATGCCTCCACACAATATAAACACTATAATCATGTGTAGTAAATAGTATAGTGTTTTGAACCATACTATAAACAGTGTATTCTACTCTGTATATATCATAGTATCATTGTAGTACTGTATACTGTAGTAACTACTGAACTGATAAACTGTGTTTAGTATAGTACATGCTATAGTAGTAAATATATAGCAGGGATTCTCAACCGGTGGGCTGCGACCCACTAGTGGGCCTCAGCGATTCTGCAGGTGGGCCGCGAGATTTTATTTTATTAACTTAAAAATTACACTATAATTATTTGATTTCATTAATAAATATGTCATATTAAAATGATAATAGTAATGGCATTTCCTGTTTTCTGTGATTGGACAGGCTAATTCGGACAGTACAATAACAGCCTCACTGTTAATTACAGACATAACTGTGGCTTAAATTTCCAACCACTACGCATCAACTAAGACTAGATTCTCAGTTGCATAAAGCAAACAGTCACGCAAATGTAAAGGTAACGAAGATTAGAGTTTTAATAACCAGCTCGCGCATACCTCACGTTTGCGACACGTTTGATACTCAGAGTCGCACAAATCCATTGATTCATAAACTATGCGTGCGCTCTTTATGTAAACACTTTACAATATCCTTATAGTTGTCCAAATTAATACCTGCGAGTGTTTTATAACAGACGCGCACCCGAACAGGAGGATCTAGCGAGACTTTGTGGTGTTTCAGTAGTGAACAGCTGTTCACTGTTCCTGTCAGCAAACTCCAATAATGTCCTACAAACCCAATCGCCTTCAGATTGATGTGTTTCAACAGATTTAGAGGGTATTCACTGTATTTTACAGGTAGGGTTAGGGTTATGTTGTTTATTTTAATGGATATAGATTAAAATAGAAGTCAGTCTAATTAATTCAAGGCAGCAGCAGTTTTTTTTTGTTTTTTTTTTGCTATATTCAGTAGTCCTGTCAGGTTTCTTTACTGAAGAAAAGGCCGAAATACTCTGCAGTTGTAAAGAATAACTGGAGATCAATTTAATTCAATTCACCTTTATGTATAGCGATTTTACAATGTAGATTGTGTCAAAACAAAGAATTCAGGAGCTTTGAACCTCTCTGTATATATATATATATATATATATGTGTAACGGAGGCCCGCATCCCATGCAGAAGGTCGCCGGTTCGATACCAGCTCGGAGCGGGTTGAGTGGTGTAGGACCGCCAGGGTTACATTGGTGCCGTGACCCGGATGGGAGTGAGGTTTAGGGGGTTGAGTGTAACGGAGGCCAGCTAGTAAGTGCTGTGCAGGTAAACCTCACTCCTCTGACCTCTAAAGGTGCTCTAGCGCTAGAGGTCATGGTCTTTAGCCTCCTTGGTAGAGCAACCAACTCCCATGCGGAAGGTTGCCGGTTCAGTACCAGCTCGGAGCGAGTTGGGTGGCGTAGGACCGGCGGGGTTACATATATTTATATATATGCACAATGTTTCATTTTTTACTAAAATGTAGAAAAATACGGGAATAATAGGAGGCAAAAGAAATGTTTTGCTAATAAATTAAGCTTTAAAATAAGCATTTTCTCCAGACAATCAGTTTGGGCCTTCAAAAGAAAATTTTGGAGAAAAAGGTGGGCCTAGAAGTGGTTGAAAGTTTGAGAACCCTATTCTTTAGTTTTTACTACTGTAAACTGTGATGTACTGCAGTATATTATAACCTATAGAAAACAACAGTATTGGATAATTTGTTTATTTTACTATAGTTTGTGTTACCGTAGCAACTATAGAATTTCCACAACAAATTTCCTTTTCAATTCTTCCCGTCGTTGACACTAAAACAACATGAAAACATTTTTGTTTATGTGCTGTGCATGCGCACAGATGTAAGACGCTTTAACCTGCATCATATCTGCCTGCAGCTTATTTACTTTCTATCTCTTTGAAACGTTGCAGCAGTGGTCTGCTTCCAACACTGAACACCAGCTCCCAGTAAACATTCCCTGCACTTTGAAGAGAGAAAAATATGGGGCACCTGGCCGCAGACCGGAACCAGTCTGTGGATCAATTGGTACTGTGTTGCACAAGAAATCATTAATTATTTCTGTTTTATTTATTATCTGAGTGATCTTTTATTTTTTTAAAAAGACTATATTTTCTTGGTTACATCTCAGTCACTTGAGCACCTAAATTTAACCCAGAAGCTTGCAAAATGAGTAAGAAATGTCTGTGGAAAGTTTCTTTGCGAAGGGGAAAGGCCCAGTGAAGGACTCATGAACTTCCAAGGAATGGATCCACAACCCATTTGTCAACAAATCAGGGGAATCTAGCATGTCTGTGCAAGAAGATCAACTGCTCGAGGACACAAATGGCGATGGCCTTATGGGCCGATTACACATTGTGTCTGTTGGAGGCGCATGGCTTGTGCACGCATATTGGAAGTGACTTGCTCAGATCTTCCACACCTACAGTAGTTGACAACATCTCAGCTTTTCAGAATGCTGCGAGCGTACCGCGAGACACGTGACAAGAACTGATTGATAAGCTTCGTACTTTGTATGGAATATACACATTCTGGTAGAAACACTGCAGCGCTTTTCATTTTCTCCATGAATAATACTTGTATCAGAGTTACAGCAATGTTTTGTCAGCTTTCCGTCCTCTGAGAAAACGCTTGATAGTTAGAAAGACACCCCCGACTCCCATGGGCTGCAGAAAAATTGTAAGCATTGACCAGTCTGTGGTGATAAAAAGGTAGGGGACCACTGTCTTATAGATCAGTGTTTCTCAACCACATTCCTAGAGGACCACTAGCTCTGCACATTTTCCTGGTCTCCTTAACCAAACACCCGATTCACACCTGATCAGCTCATTAGCAGAGACTGAAAGACTTGAAATGGGTGTGACAGACAAAGGAGACATCCAAAACATGCGAGGTGGTCCTCCAGGAATGTGGTTGAGAAAGAAGGTTAAAGAAGGCTCTCACCACTCTGGTGTCCTCCATGCAGAAATGAATAAATATTATTTGTAGTATTTACTATGAAGTACAATAGTATTTCTTCATGTGGGTCCAGACCACCTACTGCAATAGTCAAAGTCAGCTTTACTGTTAATTCTGCCACATGTACAGACATACAAATAATAAAAACACTACAAGAAGGATGTAAATATACAATACATCCAAATAATTTTAGTACAAATATGAAAATACAAAAATACTATACACGAATAAGGGCACACAGCAGGTAGAGCTGAGTTGAGTTATGAATAAGAGCTGGAGCTGCAGTTATACTGAATGGATGTGGAGCAACGGGATGATGACTTTATGAGTCATTTAACCGCACGCAGCGTGTTTCTCTCATGCTCTGCAGTGTCCTGTCTAATTAGAGCAGCGCCTGTCATTCATTCTGCTGTTGTTTGGAGGCCGTGAACTGCTGGAAATGATGGTACTCAACCTCTCTCTTCTCATCTGACAGTTGTTGGCTCTCATTCATGACAACTCACCAAACTGGAGTTGAAAAACTGAAATAAATTAAGCAAACAAGTGCCCTGAAGTACACACTGGGTTCTAGTGGCAGCACAGGCATGAATCTGCCACCTGCTGCACATTAAACCTCCATCTCCAACTACATTTGTGCATAACACATCTATTGGTACATCTGGGGGGGGGGGGGGGGGGGGGGGGGGGGGGGGGGTATGGATAGATCCAAGTATTGTAAAACAGTAGACGAGACGTTCCCCGGATAAGCTACTATTTTCTCTGAGAAAAGAAAAGGTTGTAATAAGACATTAAAGTGAGAAGTTTTATATCACATTGTTATGTCTAATCCAATCACATCATCGAAGTTCAAGCTTCATAAAATAATTATTCTGTACAGAAATAGTTGCTTCCCTGCTGAAAAATCCAGCTTAAACCAGCCTAGGCTGGTAGGCTGGTTTTAGCTGGTTGAGCAGCCTGGTTTTAGAGGGGTTTTGGCCATTTCCAGGCTGATTTCCAGCCATTTTCAGCCTGGTCTTAGCTGGTCAGACTGGAAAATGACCAGCTAAATCCAACTAAAACCAGCCTGGTATAAGCTGGACATAGCTGGTTTTGGCTGGGCTCCAAGCCTGGCTAGGCTGGTCAAGCTGGTTTTAGGTGGTCATCACCCAGCCTGACCAGCTAAGACCAGGCTGGAAATGGCTGGAAACCAGCTTGGAAATGGCCAAAGCCCCTCTAAAACCAGGCTGGTCAACCTGCTTAAACCAACCAACCAGCCTAGGCTGGTTTAAGCTGTTTTTTTCAGTAGGGTTATCACCACTGTTGCACATTATTTAGACATTACTCATTTAACTGCAGACCCCTGCTGATCTCAGAACATGATTTGACTTGACGTGACTTAAATGTGAGCTGACATGATGGAAAGCCTCGGCTGTTTCCCATCATAACATGACATATTACATGATGATTTGTACTGGCTGGCAAACCTTTATGGACTTTCTAAAATATATTGCATGAAGTGAAGTGCACGGTTAGAACAAATGTGCATATACAGATTGTGTCAGGTCACTTAATTATCTGTGCAAATATGTTGTTAAGGATAAATTAATAATTGTACATTTATTATTATTCTTTAATTGAGGTTTTGTTGGGTCTGCTGTTTTCTTTGGAGGTCCTGGAACTGTAGGGCCCATGACAAAAGAGTGCACACACACACACACACACACACACAGAGCAGAACTGCTGGAGGAATGTCGACATTTTATTTACCTGTCCAGTATTTATTTACTCGGTGTGTGTGTGTGTGTGTGTGTGTTGAGGTCTCTCTAGGCTGAGTGAGACTTTGTGTGTGTGTTTGTGTGTTGAAGTCTCTCTAGGGGCAAGAATATCAGCAAGTCTTCTTGTTAGTGTGTGTGTGGAGCAGAGGAAGTGTGCGTGAAGCCTCATCTGCTCTTCCTCCACAGGCATGCTGGGAAAAACACAGCAACTGTGAGAGCATCGTTCCCAAGAATCTCATTACCTCACTATTTAATGCGCTGCGATCAAGCCATCTTTAAACAGCCCGAAAAGAGGAGCGGCACAGCTTTGTTCGTTAGCGGTTGTTATTACAAAGCAGAAGCGACATGCACAGATATAATCCTGTCAAATGAAGAAGCAATAACAGTAAATCCATTAAAACTGATTCATTTTCTGCTTTCCTGAAGCAGAACTGATCCAAGAGACTCGAGAGACTTGTGAAGCAAAGCCAAACGTTTCCCTCAGAGATTTACAGCACATCAATATGAACTCTGCTGTGCAGTTACTTATATGGTTGTATCATGGCCAGAGCTTTAAGGGTGCATGTCCACCAAAGAGTATTTTTGCGCTGCTTAAACATGAGCAACAAGCACTTCTGCAATGGTCAAAGCCTTTTTAATAATTGGAATTTTTTGATAAATGGTGAGCGTAAAATGCACACTTGGTGTCCGTCTATGCAACTGGCATTTTAAAAACCAAGAGCAAAAATGCTTTGGTGGGCAGATACCCTAACACCATGCCACAACTACACGATAAAAGTTATAATTTTCATGTTAAAGGATTTTTTGTCTTGACCATCTGCGACTGCGATGCATTAAACAGCTTCTATCTACCATGTTAACGCAAAAACAATATAAACTACTAAAACAATGATCACCTCAGGTACTGTGTGTATAGACCATCCCAGGGGCGTAGTGGACATTTTAAAAGTGGGGGGGACGGCTGTATGAGATCATACGTTCATATAATTATTAATCACCTGTTTCTAAATGGTCTGTCTCTAAAAGTGAGGGGGACGGATCCTCCCCGTGTGCTACGCCCTTGGACCATCCTGTCACAAAATGCGGTGAAAATTCTACACGATGGTATTAGTTTGATAAGGTGTTTACATGTTTACACTCGGAGAGCAGCATTTACAGCGGATCTTTCAGTCCATAATATTGTAGTGATATTAACACACTGAAAACTATCCAAATCATTTTGACTAAGGCATGTCTTTAAAAACTGAGTGAGTACTGCTGACCATACTAACTAACGTTGCCATCTGAATAAACAAACAAAGAGCACTGATCACACACACCTACTAAATCTGTAGAGGACAATCAACATCAACTGGAGCCGTGTCTTTTTTAAAAGGAGACCAGCAGCAAATCCGGATTTCACTATTTCCAGATGCGAAAAGCTCTCGGGTAAAACATGTTCTTTACAAACATATTTCTGTCACGTACACTGTAATCCACAGATGGGAGATGACCAGCTAAAACCAGGCTGGAAATGGCTGGAAATCAGCCTGGAAGTGGCCAAAACCCCTCTAAAACCAGCCTGGTTAACCAGCTAAAACCAGCCAACCAGCTTAGGCTGGTTTAAGCTGTTTTTTTCAGTAGGGTCGTGAGCATTTTAATGAAAAAAAAAACATACATATTTTGCCTTTAACATAATTAGGATGTAAATAAATTAAACTATTAATTATTATTATTTGGGTGTTTTTGTTGTGTCAGTCTAATTTGCTGTATGTACAGTATATATGGTTCTCCAAAAGGTGCTGGAGAAGCTGTATATCAGTGTATCAGTGTATCAGTGACGCTCAGGACAGCAGTTCCAGCTCGCCAGCAGATGTTTTATAGAGCCATCATCACACATACGGAGCCTACAAATCAGCAAACTCCTCATGCTGGCAGACGCAGCGGAGCAGGAGCCCGAACACCTCCAGTCTGCTCAAACTCACCGTCACTGCCCACAAATCAAGAGAACAGCTGCTTCGCTTCAAATCAAATAACTTCATTGTGTTATAAATGGCATTGTTTGTGTTTATTGAAAGAAGTTTATTGTAAATGTTAAAAATAAATAATTATATCTATATATGGGCATCACGGTGGTGCAGTGGGTAGCACGATCGCCTCACAGCAAGAAAGTCACTGGCTGGAGCTTTGGCTGGGTCAGTTACTGTGGGTTTCCTCCAAGTGCTCCAGTTTCCTCCACCAGTCCAAAGACATATGCTATAGGGGAATTGGGTAGGCTAAATTGTCCATAGTGTATGAGTGTGAATGAGTGTGTATGGATGTTTCCCAGTGTTGGGTTGCAGCTGGAAGGGCTTTCGCTGCGTAAAACATATGCTGGATAAATTGACGGTTCATTCCACTGTGGCGACCCCAGATTAATAAAGGGACTAAGCCAAGAAAGAAAATGAATGAATGAATGTATATATATATATATATATATATATATATATATATATATATATATATATATATATATATATATATATATACATAAATATATATAATCCACGTATATATATAATCCAAATTTTTTTAAAGTATTAATAAATTGGTCAATTACCTTGTCAACTTTAACGTAATACCTTTGGCTCACCACCCTCATTCAAGTTTGGTTTTTGGCCCTTCTTAACAGTGCTTTCACACCTGCATTATTTAGTTCGGTTGAATCACACTAGAGTTTGTTTTCCTTCTTGGTGCGGTTCGTTTGGGCTGGTGTGAATGCAGCAATCGTGTGGGAGGCATTGTGCTGAAACGTCTGCGTTTTGTGTCACCTGAAGAATGTAAAATAAAAACTATACGAAGCAATTATTTAATGAGTGCGAATCATGACCTTATGAATAATATTATTGACACGATTAATGCACCAAAACATTTTTTAAAAACCAGCGAGCGCGCAGGTTTATTAAACTTTATTTCAAGAGTTCCCACTTAGATATGCTTGGCGTATAAGGCAGGTTTGGCATGCTGTCCCGGGAGAGAACTCTGAGCTCGGAGATATTTGAGCCCAGGCAGCCTGATCTCACGAGAAAACGTAAGTATTTTACGTTTTGACAGTTTAGTGGCTAATTCGTACGAATTCGTACGAGTTTGTCGTACGAAATTGTACGATTTTAAAAAGGAGGGGTGGCCCCTAACCCCGCCCCTAAACCCAACCGTCATTGGAGGATGAGCAAATCGTACTAAATTGTACGAATTAGATCGTACGAATTAGCCACTAAAAAAAAAGTTACGAATTGCCGTGAGATTGTGTTGGTCCAGGGCTCCCGCCCGGTCGATAAGCATATCAGGAGATCCGAGATCAGGTAGGTCTCGAGAGCTCCCCCTTTAGAAAAGGGAGGAAAAGGAGGAGATTGGGTGGAAGGGGGGATTCTTCCAAACGAAGATAAGAGCACTAGGGCCAGACGTGCTCAATCATATCACGTGCTCCTCTCCAAATTAGTTTATGAAACTTCACTACTCAACCCTTTGACAGTGGAAACGGCCATGAAAGCGCATCGAACCGAACCGTACCACTCAGTGGAAATGGGCCATTAGAAAGGCCACAACGTTTAAAAAGTGAGTAATGCAAAACAATCAGGCATCACACTGAAAAGGCCAATAATAGGTGATGATGTTATATCTACAGATGTAATGGCTGATTTTTAAATGTACTAATGCCACTGTTTTATCGTTGTCTTTTGATTTAACTATCTATTTTTCTGTCCATTCTAGAATTGCGGGTACGTGTTGTGTCTCCAAGATAAATGTATTATCTTTCAAAAACAAACATTTTAATGAAACGCTTGCTGTCAGCAGTTGTGGGAGTTCATTTTGTGGTAGTTACTGAAGCAGAGTAAAATAAGAAAATGGCTCCTCTTTATAACAGATGGTCAGATTGGGGGAAAATCTCTTTTGTCAGCTCTGACAGATTTTATCTCTGAGTATGATGACAAGTGCTCACAAAAAAAGTCTTATGTGGTGATGGGGAATATTTCTAATGCTGTTTCATAATTTATGAGGTCCTCCCTGTGTAGGAGCTACTGATGCACAGATATACAGTAATTCTCACAACACATGCAAGCATTAGAGTTGTTTCCCCTTTAAGAGGAGGAGTTTTGAGAGAAGAAAAAAAATCTCAGTCGCGTAGAAAATCTGCTACAGCATTACTATATACACACACTGCTGCATGGCCAGCTTTTCTAGGGTATTTGAGATTTATTGATCAGATCAAACTAGCTTTAAATGCTGATCAAATGAAATTGGCAACATAGGCTCTTTCTGAAAGCGTAGCCCTATATGCATTTCTGGAGATCTTTAAAATGAACGGTAGGAGGGGGCGGTATGACATCGTTCCTTTTCTCTGTAACCAGCTGACTGTTTACCTTCATGTGGACGGCTTTTCCACTGTTTCCAGTTTGTCCAGTGGCCTGCCATGTATGTTGGAGTGGTGACGGGGTTTGAGTTTGGTGAAGGACGGTTCCAGAAAGAAGGTAAGACAAAAACAAAAGGCAAAAATAAAATAACCAAGTAAATAACGGGATGAGAAGGTGGCGAAATCTAAAAACGTTGTAAAAATCCGGCGGCCGCAAGGGCTTTTCTTTTTCTGGATTGCACCAGAAAACATTGTGTTGGGTTAGGGAAGGCGGTGAGCGCTGGTCAATCGGTGCTTTTTAAAACACTATCGGTTGGGTTTAGGGAAAGAGGAGGGTCACTCAGTCAGTCTGTCGACAGCAGGCGTGAATGGCACTCGCGAGAGAAATTTAAGATCTGAAAAAGCATACACAGCGGCCTCTGGTAGATTCACGAAAACAAAAACTGCTAAAAAACATATCTCCTGGGATGTATTTGGCGCTCTCCAGAAATGTATATAGAGGTACGTAATCAGAATGAGCCTGGGTTGGAAATTGATGTTGTTTTCTAAGTTAGAACCAAATCTTCATAATCCTCATTTTCTTTTCTATTACACCAAATCGTCATTTTCTATCACTACTTCCCAAGCTTTGGATATTGAGTTTGTGTTTCAGTTTTGTTGTGTTTGACCCTCATTTTCAGCTATTGGTAAAAAGACTGAAAGTGATTTTGGGGTTTGATGATTTTGATTTTAGAGTCAAATCTTGCCTTTCATTTGAAGGGAGAACATGCAAACTCCACACAGAAACGCCAACTGACCCACCCAAGGCGCGAACCAGCGACCTTCTTGCTGTGAGGCAACAGCACTACCTACTGCGCCACTGCATTGTCCCTGCAGCCATACATGTCACAGTAAAATCATTCAGAGCTGTACTCTGAAATTAAATGTAATATCATCACATAGCAAATTTTCTGCAATTCCTGCTATAATAACCAAAATTTATCACTATATTTAGGCTACACACCGAAATGAGGACAGACTCAGACACACTAGGTGGTGTTAAGCATTTGGTTCAAAAAGGCTTTAAAAAAACAAACAAACAAAAAAAAACAAACAAATGCATAACTTTTCCTCATGCCCTTGCTTAACATTTGTTTTTTTATTTCTAAGTCTCAACAACATGCTTGATACTAGTTTGAAACTTAACAAAATGTTAAAATTGTCAATGTTCAAAATTAGATTTTTATTTGATTTTCTTCTTGGGGGTCCGGCCCCCAAGGAGACTGTCTGGTAATAACCTGGCCCTCTGACAAATATAGTTGATTACCCCTGGTCTAACTGGACTTGTTTGTATATTTTTGTTAGAATTGTCAAATAAAATCAATCAATCAATCAATCAATCTGTGATTCTTGTCAAAACGGCCTGTTGTGAAGTAACTTCTGGATGAGGGTTGATCTCCAACCGCTCTTCTAATGTCTACTAAAGTCTCTCTCATCTTTAACGGTGAAGATCTTTTACATTGGCTTTTTTGGCCAACTTTAAGGTTAAATCAATGACTTTCAAAACACAGATGCGATAACTACCCCACATATAATCAATAACACAGATCAATATCACACCATATGTGCTTCATCAGATCCGTCCTAATGGGAGCTGTTTAAGTCTTTATTAACATATGCTGTCTCTCAGAATCAAATCCCGTTTCCGAGGTCAAGCACTGAGATATCTTTTTGGAAAGTCGTGATGTCTTCAGTCGGCTGGGGTCCAGATCTCAAGCAACGTGAAGACTACCGATATCCAACCCATCTGTCCAATACACACAACATTAAATTAGCACCGCACACTGTAACCTAATCATGATTGATGTGACGCCGTGATGAAATATTCTCAACATGAAGTCCCACCGCCAACGAAAACCTGTCCTTCATCAAAGTCAGGCTTATTTATTTCTCATTAAATGGTAACAATGGCGACAGTGGCACTGATGGCAACCTTTGAAGTACAGTAATTAGAAAGAGAGCCTCAAAAGCAAAACGAAAATAAGCGTGCCTGCCTCTGGGTTTCTGAATCAGTACATCGTCAAGGGCAGATGAAATGATGAATGATTCAGGATCTGTGTACCTTCGGTCTTGCTAATTCCTCTGTTTTGTCTTGATATTATATTGCAGAGGGATTTTTGAATTCATAGAGAATAATATTACACAGACTTGAGTGTGGTTGATCCGTTCAAACACAGAGATAAAGAAAACCATGTACAGATCAATATGTCTGTGGCAAATTGTTTCATGAACTGAATTTCATCATGTTACATATTTGTGTTATTTGTGCTCTGTTTGTGTGTTCTCTCTCTCGCTCTGCTCTCCCATATCTGCTTTCATTATTCACAGGTTCCGTTCATTGGTCTATTCAGTCAGTGTCTGTCAGTCATGTCTTTCCTGGTTACGTCATTCTTACGTCACATCCAATAAGCAAAGACCACCCTCCATAAAAGCGCGCGCCAGACCACTCACCAGCCCTCTCTCTCTTTTCCCTTTCTTGTCTTGTTTTCTTGTTGCGTTGCGTTACGAAAAAACCCATCTAACTGTGTATTTTGTTGTTGCCCGTTTCTGTGTGCACGTTATCCGTCCGTTATTTGTAGATCCCTCCATTTCTCTGTTTAAACGTTGTTTACGAGGCTTGGACGAAGCGGACAGGTAAGAAGGTCACGTGACATACATTTTGCAACACTAAAGCTGCGGTCACACTTGACTTTTCCTCCCATAGACTTCCATTCATACGCACGCGAATGCGTCAGACCGGAAACGCAGGGTCATGCGTCAAGTTTCGCATGTTGCTGCGGTGCGAAGTTCAAGCTTGGTGAACTCTGACCTGCGAAATCGCATCACTTGACTGCGTGAGATCAATCGAGGATCAAAACAAGACCTCTCTGGACAGAAATTTAAAACATGGAGCAAATCGCTCGCTTTAATAATGTCTAATCATCTTGTTTAATCCCGCCCCTTTTCGCAGCACTGCACGACAGAATTTCGCACACACAAAGCCCGGTGTGACCGTAGCTTTAGGACTACTCTTCTGTATAGTACATTAGGTTAGGGGCGAGCGCCACCCCTTGTACTTTATGGATAGATAGATAGAGTAGACAGTCAGGTAATTATTTTGTTTCACATAGTTAGCTAGCTAGATGCTTCTGGGAAGTTAGATTTAGTTTGGGTTTTGTTCTTTTCGTTCCTTTAGCGCCGCCCACGTCCCTTCTGCCAGCTCTCCTGTCTTTGTGTTTGTTTCAGTGTTGTAAATATTGTAAATAGTATATTTTGCCTTACTTTATTTTCTTTATTTTGGATTTATCCGTTGTTTTTGTTCACTTTGGGAAATATAAATAAAATCACAATTTTGGTATTATTTTGGTTATCTTTAGCACTTATTCACTGTTTGTATAAGTATATTTTAATTACAATAAATGTCAAACCCCACCATCCCCTGGACTAACATCAGGGGTTTGGAACAATCATCTGAACTTCTTTATCGGTTCGCCAAGACTCACTATTATTAAGTCACTTATAAACCCACCTGTTTTCATTGGCCTATTAGGAATTTTACATGTCTGTGTTTTCAATTCAATTCAATTCCCCTTTATTTGTATAGCGCTTCTACAATGTAGATTGTGTCAAAGCAGCTTCACATAAAAGGTCATAGTAAATAGGAACAGTGTAGTTCAGTTTGTAGTGTTTAAGTTCAGTTCAGTTTAGCTCAGTTCAGTGTGGTTTAATAATCACTACTGAGAGTCCAAATATTGAAGAGCAAATCCAACGATGCGCAGCTCTACAGATCCTGAACCATGCAAGCCAGTGGCGACAGCGGAGAGGGAAAAAACTTCACTAAATGGCGGAAGTGAAGAAAAAAAACCTTGAGAGAAACCAGGCTCAGTTGGGCACGACCATTTTAATTTCTCCGCTGGCCAAACGTCTTGTGCAGAGCTGCAGTCTCAGTGGCGGAGGCTGGAAGCTGGCCTCAGCGAAGACTCGTCTGTCTCTGGAGCGTCACAGGAATCAGTCTCATGTTCTCCACTTCTCCATGACCACCATAGTAGCTGCTCAGGATTCTGTTTCTATCTTTACCTCTCCCTCTGTATCTCTTGTTTGGTCTGTCCAGTTTTAAATGTGCTATACAAATAAAGTCAACTTGAATCAAGTTCCCAATAGGAGGACAGACACAAATGTTCCACCTTTTTTCATTCTCTCTTCATGCTGGTGAGTTTTCTCAAAGGTAATGTTGAGCATTCATTTATCACAAACACATCAGCGCTGACCTGACAGCAAAGGCTAATCAAACAACAAGTTCATCATGTTGTGCTATAATTAATGTCTGTGTGAACACCCTCATAATTTGACTAATGACGTTCATTGATTTTAATTTACACCCCATAGAACTGAGGAGCTCTGTGAACGAAGGAGTAACTGTACTCATGACATGGTGAAAGCAGAAGACTGGATGAAGAATGCTCCTAAAATCCAGATCAGTGGTTTCCCTTTATGGGAACTACAACGTGTGTCTGGAACGGACTATGGGAGTTCGCCAGATGACCAATCACTCTGAAGAGTAAAAAAACGAGCCAATGAATGGCAAATGGATTGGCAGAGCTCAGCTCCACAGCTGTCAGCGATTAGCCATTAGCAAAGTATATCAGCTGATGCATGAAAAGCGAGCGGTAGGATTTTGCTTCTGAGCCTCTCATGATACTGAAGACACTCCATCTGCCAAGACTGAAACCAGTTTATTCAAGCGGCAGTCGATCTGGGCTTTTCTGTCCACTTGGAGTTTCGCTGGTGTGCACAAAAGAGCAGTTTTCATTAGCAACACGGTCAAGCAACACGTCTTTTTCAAGACGCTGTTCTGACTACGTATTTCTGAATCCGGTGGTTCCTATCTCAGGATGATGGGCACAGGTACCGCATCACAGGTCTGGGGTGTCCAGCATGTCGATGTGGTGCTCGCGGACAGCTCTTGCTCTCTGAAAAGACTGAAAAACAGATTTATTTGGAGCCGTGTCTGAGTCCAATAGATCTATTCTGACGTGCAGCAGCTCTATGAGTTCATAAACTCCTCCAGAAACTATCCCTGGATGATGGAAGCTTTCAGTGGTGCTTCCAACTGAGCCGAGCCCAGTTTGATGAACTGTTGTCTGGTGTCGGCAAGAAGATTTCCCCCTGGGACACTAACAACAGGCGCTATGTCATAATCCCTCCTCTATAAGAGAAAGCTCCTGATTGGTTAACGTGGCATGAATGTCAGCTGAAGTTCAGATTTTCCAACTCGAGCAATTCGCGCTTTAAGCACGTCAATCGTCAAAACGCTCAACTCACGCCGCTTCATTCGCGTCACAGGATGTCTATTCGCGCCTTTGCATTGACTTAACATGTAAATCACTCGCTCTTGATGCTTCTTCCGCGTCTGGTGTGAACGCAACATAACGGCTCTTCAGTGTGTAATCCACTACCATTTGACTGCTGTGCACTCTGCCTCAACCAGCTCAGATCCTCACAAATACAGTGCTTCAGTTCATACTAACAAACTCACACCTGGATGTGTGTGTACACTGGATTCTAAGTCATACACCCTTCAGTGGATGCTTTAAAGCTGCTCTGCCCCATACTTCAGCATTTGATGCTGCATTAGAGCTCAATATCCATCCTGTTCATTAATACTGATTGATGGCTGCACAGGCTGCCTCCCCCTTTGTGTGGATCTTCTGTAGCTAGTAATAAATCCTGTAAAACCTGACCTCATCTCTCTGTCGTGTTCTGACCAACACCTCTGGTTCACTACACTCCCTTTAACTAGCCCTTATGGCAAGGTAGTCTTCACTACAAAAGGACTGATAACTCAACAATAAAGGACTGATAGCTCCGCCTCAAAGGATTGATAGCACCGCCCTAAAGGACTGATAACTCAACAATAAAGGACTGATAGCCATGCCCTAAAGGACTGAAAGCTCCGCCCTAAAGGCACTAATAGCTCCACCCCAAACAACTGATAGCCCTGCCCTAACGGACTGATATTTCCGCCCTAAAGGACTGATAGCACCGCCTTCAAGGACAGATAGCTGTGCCCTAAAAGATTGGTAGCCCTGCCCTAAAGGACTGAAACCTCCGCCCTAAAGGCACTGATAGCTCCACCCCAAATGACTGACAGCCCTCCCCTAACAGACTGATAACTCCACAATAAAGGACTGACAGCCACGCCCTAAAGGACTGATAGCTCCACCCTAAAGGACTAATAATTCCACAATAAAGGACTGTTAGCCACACCTGAAAGGACAGATAGCTTTGCCCTAAAGGACTGAAAACTTTGCCCTAAAGGCACTGATAGCTCCACCCCAAATGACTGACAGCCCCGCCCTAAAGGTCTGATAGTCCCACCCTAATGCGCTGATAGCCTCGCCCTAAAGGAACTAATAACTTTGCCCCAAATTTCTAATAGCTCAGTTCTAAATTACTGTTAGCTCCACGCTAAAAATCTGATAGCCCCGCCCTAAAGGACTGAGAGTCCCACCCTAATGCACTGATAGCCCCGTTCTAAAGGGACTAAAAACTTTGCCCCAAATTTTTAATAGCTCAGTTCTAAATTACTGTTAGCTCCACCCTAAAAAAACTGATAGCCCCGCCCTTAAGGACTGATAGCTCCACCCTAAATGACTCATAGCCCCGCCCTAAAGGACTGATAGTCCCACCCTAATGCACTGATAGCCCCGCCCTAAAGGGACTAATAACTTTGCCCCAAATTACTAATAGCTCAGTTCTAAATGACTGTTAGCTCCACCCTTAAGGACTGATAGCTCCACCCTAAATGACTGATAGCCCTGCCCTAAAGGACTGACAGCCCCGCCCTAAAGGACTGACAGCCCCGCCCTAAAGGACTAATAATTCCACAATAAAGGACTGTTAGCCACACCTGAAAGGACAGAAAGCTTCGCCCTAAAGGCACTGATAGCTCCACTCCAAATGACTGACAGCCCCGCCCTAAAGGTCTGATATTCCCACCCTAATGCACTGATAGCCCCGCCCTAAAGGGACTAATAACTTTGCCCCAAATTTCTAATAGCTCAGTTCTAAATGACTGTTTGCTCCACCCTAAAAAACTGATAGCCCCGCCCTTAAGGACTGATAGCTCCACCCTAAATGACTCATAGCCCTGCCCTACAGGACTGACAGCCCCGCCCTAAAGGACTGATAGTCCCACTATAATGCACTGATAGCCCCGCCCTAAAGGAACTAATAACTTTGCCCCAAATTACTAACAGCTCAGTTCTAAATGACTGTTAGCTCCACCCTAAATGACTGATAGCCCTGCCCTAAAGGACTGACAGCCCCGCCCTAAAGGACTAATAATTCCACAATAAAGGACTGTTAGCCACACCTGAAAGGACAGAAAGCTTCGCCCTAAAGGCACTGATAGCTCCACTCCAAATGACTGACAGCCCCGCCCTAAAGGTCTGATATTCCCACCCTAATGGACTGATAGCCCCGCCCTAAAGGGACTAAAAACTTTGCCCCAAATTTCTAATAGCTCAGTTCTAAAGTACTGTTAGCTCCACCCTAAAAAAACTGATAGCCCTGCCCTTAAGGACTGATAGCTCCAACCTAAATGACTGATAGCCCTGCCCTAAAGGACTGATAGTCCCACCCTAATGCACTGATAGCCCCGCCCTAAAGGGACTAATAACTTTGCCCCAAATTTCTAATAGCTCAGTTCTAAATTACTGTTAGCTCCACACTAAAAAACTGATAGCCCTGCCCTTAAGGACTGATAGCTCCACCCTAAATGACTAATATCCCTGCCCCAAAGGACTGATAGTCCCACCCTGATGCACTGATAGCCCCGCCCTAAAGGGACTAATAACTTTGCCCTAAATTACTAATAGCTCAGTTCTAAATTACTGTTAGCTCCACCCTAAAAAACTGATAGCCCCGCCCTTAAGGACTGATAGCTCCAACCTAAATGACTAATATCCCTGCCCCAAAGGTCTGACAGCCCCGCCCTAAAGGTCTGATAGTCCCACCCTAATGCACTGATAGCCCCGCCCTAAAGGGACTAATAACTTTGCCCTAAATTACTAATAGCTCAGTTCTAAATGACTGTTAGCTCCACCCTTAAGGACTGATAGCTCCACCCTAAATGACTGATAGCCCTGCCCTAAAGGACTGACAGCCCCGCCCTAAAGGACTGACAGCCCCGCCCTAAAGGACTAATAATTCCACAATAAAGGACTGTTAGCCACACCTGAAAGGACAGAAAGCTTCGCCCTAAAGGCACTGATAGCTCCACTCCAAATGACTGACAGCCCCGCCCTAAAAGTCTGATATTCCCACCCTAATGCACTGATAGCCCCGCCCTAAAGGGACTAATAACTTTGCCCTAAATTACTAATAGCTCAGTTCTAAATGACTGTTAACTCCACTCTAAAAAACTGATAGCCCCGCCCTAATGCACTGATAGCCCCGCCCTTAAGGACTGAGTGCATGTCAGAGTGCAGGTTTTCCAGCGATGATCTCTCCATTTTCTGCCTCTCTCAGACTGAACCGAGTGTCCTGTGAGCTGGCCGAGTCCTGCGCTTCTGCCCTCTGCTCCTCAGCTTTGTTTTGTTTCTGTTCTGTATGAGAGGAAGTGGGCAGAAAGGAGAAACTGAAAAGCGTCTTCCAGTCACTGCACTTCACCGTGAGCGCCGCATGACTCAGAAGAGCATACACACAAACAAAAGAGAGCGTTAATCCGCTTTCTCTGCACTCGCTTCATTCAGCGCCTCTAATTCAAGTGTGCTGGATACAAGGTCATTCCTTTCAGCTTCTGACGGGGTGCGAAGCGGCCTCCGCTTTAATGCCACTGACTCACTTGTGCAGTTTTCTGTCCTCCTGATCCTGACATTCATGCATTTACCGACAGTTTTCACGGCTCATGTCATGACATCTGAGATGCTCCGGTCACTGGAGCGAGCCATCAGGACACACTTGTTCATCAGGTTTACTTGTGTATCACAGTTATCAGGCCATCTGTGAGTCATTAACAGGCCAAGACCTCAGTGTTTCATACACACACACACACTACATTAACAGAGTGTCTCGTTTTCAAACCAGCACGCATTACTTTATATAAAGCATTGATGCCGCTTTTCAATACTTGACAAGTGTCAACTAAATGGAAAAAACACACCAAAATCTGCTTTAATAAGGCAGCTGAAGGTTTAATGGTGATGTAGACTGCGTGCCCTTTGAAGATGTACCTCATTGTTTTTAATGTTTTATTCTAAGTCTTCGTAAACTGAAGTGCTTCACTTTTTCCCTTCAGTATTTACCAGCAAAACTTTCCAGCCAACTTATCCAGCATATGTTTAATGCCCTTCCAGCTGCAACCCAACACTGGGAAACACCCATACACTCTAGCATTCACACACATACACTATGGCCAATTTAGCTTATTTAACGCATGTGTTTGAACTGTGGGGGAAACCGGAGCACCTGGAGGAAACCCACGCCAACATGAGGAGAACATGCAAACTCCACACAGAAACGCCAACTGGCCTAGCTGGGACTCGAACTAGCGACCCTCTTGCTGTGAGGTGATTGTGCTACCCACTGCGCCACTGTGACGCCCAAAATTCACTACTGTTACGTTTTGTGTGTGTGTGTGTGTGTGTGTGTGTGTGTGTGTGTGTGTGTGTGTGAAGTTTCAGCTCAAAATAGTACACCAATAATGTTTTCTAGCTCTCTGAAACTGACCCTTTTAGGCTTTGATCCTAATTGTGGACTTTTGGTGACTGTTGCTTTAAATGCAAATGAGATTGGGCTCTTTTCAGAAGAGGGCGGAGCTAAAAACATCTGTGTGTCAGCATAACGGCAGATTCAAAAACAAGACTAACGTTATCTGTGTGAAAAGTGAACGCCAGTTTCTCGGAATGTGTCAGTCTACGGAGACTAGTGTTCATCTGTGCTTCATCTAAAACTCCATGTTTATAATCCTCTTGGTCTATGCTGACATTATCTTCAGCAGGTATGGTGTGAAAACTCAAATGGCGTTACTGTAAAGCTTATTTATTCTGCTATTGTGGTCTAAACTCTTTGCTGTCTTGGATTCTGCTCTCTCATTGGCTGTTGGTCATCGTCGATGTGTTTCTCAGTCAGAAGTCGTTTCACACAGCCGGATTTTGAATCGCAGACAGGTCCAGAAGTTTAGCATGACAAATATTGAATTCTCTCCGATCACATCGTTGATCATCTACACTGCATGGCTGTCTCTGATTTCAGGCATTTGTCTGCGATTCCGTATTGTCGAGTGAAAATCAGGGTTAAAATGGTGCTGTGTGAACTGCACATAGCTCATGATCATGGAGGAAGCTCTAGCAGGAGTTGTGGGATCAGATCAAACACTAGGCCGGGCTGACACAATAACAGCACGCGCCTCCGTCCAGACGGCGTAATGATGCAGATCTACACTGCTTCAGAAGGTGATCTCTCATGATCTCACTGTCCACTGGCCGTCCACAGCGCACAGCTCCACATGTAGCCTAGCAACATGAGCAGATAAACGAGCCTGCGTGTGTGTGTGCGTGTGTGTGCGTGTGTGTGTGTGTGTGTGTGTGTGCGTGTGTGTGCGTGTGTGTGTGTGGGTGATCAGGAAGCTTCAGGAGAGACGGGTCTTCAGAAACACTCCTCATGCCAGATCAGTCACCATCACACCATCATTACAGCACACACACACTGTCATCAACACAACACATCTGCCGGACACAACGCAACTGTTGGACAAACATCTGATTAATTATTTTAGACTTTATATTTTACATGTAAAAATAAAAGTTGATATTATTAAACCCCTTAGGAATTTCTTCCCGATTGTCTACAAAACAAACCACTGTTGTCCAATAACCTAATTACCCTAACTTGCCTAATTAACCGAGTTAAGCCTTTAAATATCACTTTAAGCTGAATACTATCAGCGTGAATATCAGTTATTTAGGGCGGAGCTATCAGACAATTGAGGTGTTGCTGTCAGTCATTTAGAGTGGAGCTATCAGACCATTGGTGCGTGGCTATCAGTCATTTAGGGCGGAGCTATCAGTCTTTTAGGGTGGAGCAATCAGCCCTTTGGGGTATGACTATCAGTCATTTAGGGCGGAGCTATCAGTCATTTAGGGTGGAGCTATCAGTCCTTTGGGGTAAGACTATCAGTCATTTAGGGCAGAGCTATCAGTCATTTAGGGTGGAGCTATCAGTCCTTTGGGGTATGACTACCAGTCACTTAGGGCGGAGCTATCAGTCCTTTGGGGTATGACTATCAGTCATTTAGGGTGGAGCTAACAGTCCTTTGGGGTATGACTACCAGTCATTTAGGGCGGAGCTATCAGTCTTTTAGGGTGGAGCAATCAGTCCTTTGGGGTATGACTACCAGTCATTTAGGGTGGAGCTATCAGTCTTTTAGGGTGGAGCTATCAGTCCTTTGGGGTATGACTATCAGTCATTTAGGGCGGAGCTATCAGTCCTTTGGGGTATGACTATCAGTCATTCAGGGCGGAGCTATCAGTCATTTAGGGTGGAGCTATCACTCCTTTGGGGTATGACTATCAGTCATTTAGGGTGGAGCTATCAGTCCTTTGGGGTATGACTATCAGTCATTTAGGGCGGAGCTATCAGTCCTTTGGGGTATGACTATCAGTCATTCAGGGCGGAGCTATCAGTCATTTAGGGTGGAGCTATCAGTCCTTTGGGGTATGACTATCAGTCATTCAGGGCGGAGCTATCAGTCATTTAGGGTGGAGCTATCAGTCCTTTGGGGTATGACTATCAGTCATTCAGGGCGGAGCTATCAGTCATTTAGGGTGGAGCTATCGGTCCTTTGGGGTATGACTATCAGTCATTTAGGGCGGAGCTATCAGTCCTTTGGGGTATGACTATGAGTCATTTAGGGCGGAGCTATCAGTCATTTAGGGTGGAGCTATCAGTCCTTTGGGGTATGACTATCAGTCATTTAGGGCGGAGCTATCAGTCATTTAGGGCGGAGCTATCAGTCCTTTGGGGTATGACTATCAGTCATTTAGGGCGGAGCTATCAGTCTTTTAGGGTGGAGCAATCAGTCCTTTGGGGTATGACTACCAGTCATTTAGGGCGGAGCTATCAGTCCTTTGGGGTATGACTATCAGTCAATTAGGGCGGAGCTATCAGTCATTTAGGGCGAAGCTATCAGTCCTTTGGGGTATGACTATCAGTCATTTAGGGTGGAGCTAACAGTCATTTAGGGCGGAGCTATCAGTCATACAGGGTGGAGCTATCAGTCCTTTGGGGTATGACTATCAGTAATTTAGGGCGGAGCTATCAGACATTTAGAGTGGAGCTATCGGTCCTTTAAAAAGGAACTATCAGTCCTTTGGGGTGTGTCTATCAGTCATTTAGGGCGGAGCCCAAAAAATAACAGCTGAAATAACTACTGCAGACTTAACAAAAATATAGGTGAACTGGATGAACTAACTTGGCCGTGGAGTATGAGTGTGTGTGTGAAGGGCATCCACTGTGTAAAACGTGCCAGTACTATGGTGACTCCTGATAAAGCAGATACTAAGCCAAATATACTGAATTCAAGGCAAGTACATTTTAAGTCACTGTAATTACATGATCAAAAAATTAAGTCATCGCCTGCTTTACTTTTTAGCACAAAAGTAATTCAATTCTTACTTTGTTACTACACCCAACACTGCTTCTAGATCAACAGGTGCTTTTAAATGCAAAGATTTGTAAACACACAAACACAGGAAGAATCTTGTAGAACTTTATGTGAGTAACTATTGTCCACAGTGCTTTGTGTGTTTAGTTGGTCTCAATAGTGTGATGCCTATTTTAAAAGCTATTAGTTACTAGTTAATTAGTTAAAGTTATTAGTAACTAAGAAAGTGATGGTAACTAATAACCTTCTCTTTCTGAATTTGATTGCAATGCAATAATGTGCCCCTTCTGTAAAGCTGCTTTGAAGCACTCATTATTGTGAGAAATGCTGTACAAATGAAGTTGAATTGAATTTCGGTGCACAGAAACACACCGAGTGCTGCATTCAGAAGCTCTGAGATCAGGAATAAAGCCTGCTGATCCTCTGTGTTTGACCTCTCCGCTTTATAAGCTGTGTCTAAGTGATTCACCCACGCTAGATGATTCATCCTCCACTGTTAAACAACAGTTTTCACAGTGATCGGTGATAGCGGAGCCGCTGATACAGAAACATCATGACTGTGATCCCTAACTGCTGGAGCTTTGATGCTCCATCATCACTGAACAAACCTGCCTTTCATTTCGTCTTCACAGCTTCACATCACTCTTCTGCAGATTGTTGCCTGGATACCTTACAAACCTCACACGTCTCTGTACACCATTCAGCTCTTTTGAAGATCTGTGTGTGTGTGTGAGTGTTTATAAGGACATTTGTATAATCTCATGAGTGTGACACAGGTATTACAAGGAGATGGTGGATTATGAAGACATTGCTGATGTCCCCATTTCTCGAATGACTTATAAATCATGCGTGAAGTATTTTGAAAGAGTAAAAATGCACACAGAGAAAACCCGAAAGGTTTTTCAAAATATGGAATCCCTTTATAGGATTTCTGAAGAAAGCTGATGTGAATCTTTTGTCCATATAACTTGTATCTTCTATCACCTGCTATTAATTTAACATTGTTTTGATATCTGCATATTCAATCCAGGCATCGTGTACCCCTGTATGTATTTCTGAAGAGCGCCAAATACATCCCAGGAGCTACGTTATTTTTGTCAGTTTATGTGAATCCACCAGAGGGCGCTGTGTACGCTAATTGAGATCTCAAATTTCTTTCGTGGGCAACATTCGCACCTGCTGTTCTCAAGTAAATCCACCGGAGCCCACTGTCGGCTGACTGACTGACCGATACCCCCACCCACCCCAATCCCTGAACCCAACTAATGGAGTTTTCAAAAGCACCGATTGACCCGCCCACCCCCTTCCCTAAACCCAACCGACAGTGTTTAGAAAAGCAACGCAGAAAAAGAACAGCCCTCGCCTGATTTTTACCACATTTTCAGATTTTACCACATTCTCACCATGTTATTTACTTGTTTATAATGTTTTTTGGATTCTGTTTTTGTCTTACCTGCTTTCTGGAACTGTTCTTCACTGGAATCAAACCGCGTCGTAACGGTCAACTTCTCTCTGCATCTTAAGTCCGCCAACGTACAAAGCAAACTACTGGACAAGCAGGTATGGATGGATGGATGGATGGATGGATGGATGGATATTGTTCATTAACTAATAGATGGATGGACTGATGGTTGCTCTAATGGATATATGGATGGATGGATGAATGAATGCGCATTTGGAGGAATAGGTAGATGGATGGATGGATGAATGCACAGATGGAGGGATGGGTAGATGGATGGATGGATGGATATTGTTCATTAATTAATTAATGGATGAACAGATGATTCAACTGATGGATGGATTGATAAATAGATGAAGGAATGAAATCACAGATGGAGGGATAGATATTGGTTATTAATTAATTAATAAATGAACAGACGGTTCAATTGATGGATTGATTGATAAATAGATGAATGGATGAAATTACAGACGGAGGGATGGGTAGATGGATGGATAGTGTTCATTAATTGATTAATGGATGGACAGATGGATGGTAAAATAGATGGATGCATTAATAGATGGATGAATGAATAAATGTACAGATGGAGAAATGAGTAGATGGATGCTGGATGGATGGATGGATGAATACACAGATGGGGGGATGGGTAGATGGATGGATGGATGGTTGTATAAATGGATGGAAGTATGAATACACATATGGAGGAATGGGTGGATGGATGGATGGATGCACAGATGGAGGAAGGGGTAGATGGATGGATGCATATTGTTCATTATTAATTAATAAATGAACAGATGGTTCAGTTGATGGATTGATTGATAAATAGATGAATGGATGAAATCACAGATGGAGGGATGGATGGATATTGTTCATTAATTAATTAACGGGTGAACAGATGGTTCAATTGATAGATGGATTGATAAATAGATGAATGAATGAAATTACAGATGGAGGGATGGGTAGATGGATGGATAGTGTTCATTAATTGATTAATGGATAGACAGATGGATGGTGGATGGTATAATAGATGGATGCATTAATAGATGGATGAATGAATAAATGTACAGATGGAGGAATGAGTAGATGGATGCTGGATGGATGGATGGATGGATGGAGGGAGGGATGGATGAATACACAGATGGGGGATGGGTAGATGGATGGACTGATGCTTGTATAAATGGATGGATGTATGAATGCACATAAGGAGGAATGGATGGATGGATGGATGGATGAATGCACAGATTGGAGGGATGGGTAGATTGATGGATACTGTTCATTAATTAATGGATGGATGAACAGATGGTTCAATTGATGGATGGATTGATAAATAGATGAATGGATGAAATTACAGATGGAAGGATGGGTAGATGGGTGGATATTGTTCATTAATTAATGGATGGACAGATGGATGATACAATAGATGGATGCATTGACATATGGATGAATGAATGAATAAATGTACAGAAGGAGGAAAGAGTGGATGGATGGATGGATGGATGGATGGATAGACAGATGGATGATACAATAGATGGATGCACTGATTTATGGATGAATGAATGAATGAATAAATGTACAGCTGGAGGAAAGAGTAGATAGATGGATGGATGGATGGATGGATGGATGGATGGATGGATGGATGGATGGATGGATGGATGGATAGACAGATGGATGATACAATAGATGGATGCATTGATATATGGATGAATGAATGAATAAATGTACAGATGGAGGAAAGAGTGGATGGATGGATGGATGGATGGATGGATGTTTCTGAGGTAGGAGTCTAGAGTCATCTGTGTTGCCAGATGATACTATAAATAAAAAAACAAATATGTTACCAATAATAAACCTAAATAAGTCAATAAGTCTTAAACCTAAATAAGACCTTTGCCTGCATACTTTAACAGCTCCATAAGTTGGACCACTATTTAAGTCAAGTACAACAAGTCCAAAGACATTTGAAATAGGAGGACATGGCAACATTGCAAGTAAAACAGCTTAACAAACATAAACAAAACCTGCAAAACAAACACCACTGTTGATGGTTATTCTAATCTGCGCACACAGCCAGTTGTTTTTTCCTCTGTAATATTACAGTGGCCAAAAATAGAGGAAAGGAAACACGTGAGACTAGTGTTGCTATGGTTACCGCAGCGTCAATCATCTGTCGTCATGTTGCTTACACGCAAGGAAAGGTAATTTAGTGGATCCACTCCTGTATTTAACATGTGGCTGTTACTCCTGAAACCAACCTCAGTGTGTTTTCATGACCCAAGAGTCTGGAGCTGCATGAATGAGGGGTGGCTCTAATCTTAAGTTCACTTGATATGAATCTAAATGATACAGTCTTTTTAGGATATCTGTGTGCATTAATAGGTCTCCAGCACACAGTGGCAGAGATCCAGAAAAGACACACAGTGAGAAAGTCACTGGATAAAAGTGCAATAGACGGCTTTGCCTTGATGAAATATCAGGAGAGCTTCTTTATTCACTCTCACTCTCATTCAGTTTTTATCTAATAAGAAAAATACGCATAAACTACGGTGTAAATGCATTTACTAAATAAACTCCAGCATGCGCATTGGT
Organism: Danio aesculapii; assembly: GCF_903798145.1. Lineage (NCBI taxonomy): Eukaryota > Metazoa > Chordata > Actinopteri > Cypriniformes > Danionidae > Danio > Danio aesculapii. The sequence goes on from NC_079454.1 coordinate 1,922,582, forward strand.
ATGCGTGATGTGATTTTGTTTTACAGATGATATACACTCACCAGCCACTTTATTAGGATGTACACCTACAGTAGGTACACCTTACTAGTACCGGGTTGGACCCCCTTTAGAACTGCCGTAATCCTTTGTGGTATAGATTCAACAAGCTACTGGAAATATTCCTCTGAGATTTTGCTCTATATTGACATGATAGCATCATACAGTTGCTGCAGATTTATCAGCTGCACATCCATGATGCCAATCTTCCGTTCCACCACATCCCAAAGGTGCTCTATTGGATTGAGCTCTGGTGACTGTGGAGGCCATTTCAGTACAGTGAACTCATTATCATGGTCAAGAAACCAGTCTGAGATGATTCACGCTTTATGACATGTGTTATCCTGCTGGAAGTAGCCATCAGAAGATGGAGACACTGTGCTCATAAAGGGATGGACATGGTCAGCAGCAATACTGAGGTAGCCTGTGGAGTTGACACGATGCTCAATTGGTACTAATGGACCCAAAGTGTGTCAAGAAAATATCTCCAACACCATTACACCACCACCACCAGCCTGAACCGTTGATACAAGGCAGGATGGATTCATGCTTTCTTGTCGTTGAAGCCAAATTCTGAGCCGACCATCAGAATGTGGCAGCAGAAATGGAGACTCCTCAGACCAGGCAACGTTTCTCCAATCTTCTATTGTCCAGTTTTGGTGAGCCTGTGTGAATTGTAGCCTCAGTTTTCTGTTCTTAGCTGACAGGAGCGGCACCCGGTGTGGTCTTCTGCTGCTGTAGCCCATCCGCCTCAAGGTTGGACGTGTTGTGTGTTCAGAGATGCTCTTCTGCAGACCTCGGTTGTAACGAGTGCTTATTTGAGTTACTGTTGCCTTTCTATCAGCTGGAACCAGTCTGGCCATTCTCCTCTGACCTCTGGCATCAACAAGGCATTTGCGCCCACAGAACTGCCGCTCACTGGATATTTCCTCTTTGTCGGACCATTCTCTGTAAACCCTAGAGATGGTTGTGCGTGAAAATCCCAGTAGATCAGCAGTTTCTGAAATACTCAGACCAGCCCGTCTGGCACCAACAACCATGCCATGTTCAAAGTCACTTAAATCCCCTTTCTTCCCCATTCTGATGCTCGCTTTGAACTGCATTCATTGCACTTCGTCTTCTGAGGCACAACTCATTTATTAGAGAAGAAAAAACACCACAGTGGCTTCTCCGAACACACTAAACTACATCTCTCTGACTGATATCTGCTTATCAGGAAGTGTTGATTTTGCTTTGCTTTTTTCTCATTGGATGGAAACCCTGCTTTATGGGATGTTCCAGTTTTTGGAGAAAAGCAGAGCTACTGACAGCCCAAATTTAACCATGTTATAACCAAGAGGTCTATGTTTAGATGTCTATTAGACTCATAATGCTTGCTGTGATCAGAGTCTCAGTCTGACTGAGGTTTGTCAGAGATGTGATTGTCATGTTAAGCCGCTTGTGAGTGTGTGTGTGTGTGTGTGTGTGTGTGTGTGTGTGTGTGGGTACATCACACTCATTGTGTCTCTCATCACTCCTCTTTCTCACCCTCGTCTCTGTGGGAAGACGGCGTTTCTCTTTGACATCTGGACACACTTGCGAATCCGCAACTCTTCTCTCAGCAACAGACCTGCTCTCATGAAGATGCTGCTGCCACCAGCTAGTAAACAGTTTGCTGATGGTTTTTGTGGAGATATAAATTAGAGTCGCATGCAAGCCATCCAGGCCAGAAATAGCTCAAACGCTGGGCTAAAGTCACAGCCCAGAGAAAGGAGGGGTTTTTTCTTTTAAAAGAGCCCACAGGATCTTCTCTTTCTAAGCTTTTATTATATTGCGGGGTGTCACGGTGGCGCAGTGGGTAGAACGATCGCCTCACAGCAAGAAGGTCGCTGGTTCAAGCCCCGGCTGGGTCAGCTGGCATTTCTGTGTGGAGTTTGCATGTTCTCCCTGTGTTGGCGTGGGTTTGCTCCGGGTGCTCCGGTTTCCCCCACAGTCCAAACACATGCGCTATAGGAGAATAGGGTAAGCTTAATAGGCCGTAGTGTATGTGTGTGAATGCAAGAGTGAATGTGTGTTCCCCAGTGTTGGGTTGCGGCTGGATTAGCACCTGCTGCGTAAACCATATGCTGGATAAATTGGCGGTTTATTCCGCTGTGGCGACCCCTGATTAATAAAGGGACTAGGTTGAAAAGAAAATTAATGAATGAATCATATTGTGCTGTTTTTCTACAGTGGAATCAATAAAAACTTGTTCATGTAGTTTACTCAGCCTCATATTAATTGATATTGCCTTGAACGTGAACATTTATACTGCTGAAATTCATACACAATGGTGTGAAAAAGTCTTTGCCCCTTACCGATTTCCTCTTTTTTGCATGTTTGTCACACTTTCAGCTCATCAAACACGTAAACATTAGTCAAAGATAACACAAGTAAACACATCAAGCCGTTTTGAAATGAAGGTTTTTGTTATTAAAGGGCACTTATGGTAAAAAATCTTCTTTTCAAGCTGTTTGGACAGATATGTGCATGTATGGTGTATAGAGCGTCATATTGGGGTGATATAAACACACCCAGTGCTTTTTTTTTCAATTTAACAACATAAAAAACGGTGGACCAATTGGAGCGGTTTTCAGATCGACCGCAACTTTGCGTAGGAGAGCGGTCCCCCCGCCCACCAATATTGATTGACAGCTGCGCGTCATCATATCCTCAGTTTGTTGATTCACGTCCGCCATTTTCGAAGCGATATCACTAAAGGAACACGCTAGCTCTATTTTTAGATGCAAGGCTCATTGGGCTCAACACAAGATCAATATTCTCCACATTATCGCTCTAATCAGAATTATTGGTTGTATCTTTAGGTAGATTTGCAAACATGTGTACTTCTCATTGAGTCTACCTTATACTTCAGCCGTTTGCATTTCTCGCGATCCCAGAAGCTCGCTGTGATCTTAACTAGCATGTGTTTTAGAATTCTAAACATAGGTTTCTATCAGGGTACACTCAAGTCGACGGCTGGGCGCCGCGGACCGCTGCAGAAACCTATGTTTACAATTCAAAAATGCGTGGCACGACGATTCGGGACACTTCATGCTTCTGGTGCGCCACAGAGAGTGTCTGGTGTGCCGTGTCGCGGCTTCAAATGGCGCATCCGGTGCCTCAGTCAAAGTTAATTCAGTGTGCGTGGTTATTAGTTTCTGTGTACAAGCTCGGCACTTGAAACTAGCACACAGTTGGCTGTAAAACTGTACAAAGACACAAATGATTTTGTACTCTCTGCTTGGTCTGTGTCCGAGTCGTATATGTACGACTGAATGCTGAACCTCTCACTCCAGCTCATTCTCGCAGTCTGCCTGTCTCTGTTGCAAACGCAGAGCGGGTGAGCTCATGGCCCCGCCCCCTTGTTACGTTGGCGGGAATCCGAAACTAATTTACATGTGAAGCAACACACCCCTAAATCAGCGAACTGTGGACACGCCCCCAACATGACACTTTTTAACACATTATAATAAAAACAATCTGAATTGTGTTTTAAACTGAACCTAAACTGGCACACTCAGAAGAGCCAGAATATTAATATTAAATCATAAAAAAAGAGGTCAACTATGTGCCCTTTAAAAGAAAACAAAATCCAAAAACTACACAGCCCTGTGTGGAAAATGTGTTCACTTGTGCTATCTTTGACTAATATTTACATTAGTTTGATGATCTGAAACATTAGTGTGACAAACATGGGAAAAAAATAAGAAATCTGTAAGGGGGCAAATACTTTTTCACACCACTGTATGTACCAAAAAGAAGAATCCCAGCTCGTGTATAGGGTATATGCTGAAGCATGCTAATAAGACTTTGAATTTGCCAGTCACTTGGGTTAAGCGCTTCCGGTCAACCGTATGCCAATGCAAAAATCGGCGCATTTAAGGTCTGTTTTCTTTAACAATCAGCGATCTCCACTGGCTGAGTGATATCTGATATAAAGTGGGTCTCAGATTGTACAAGAATCACTGCATTAAAGTACACTTCCTCCACCATGTCTTTATAATATAAGCATTTATTTTCAACAGTATATTCAATGGAGCTTCTGCGCTAGCCTGCCGATTCTGATGGGCGCGTGCGAGTAAACGGCTTTCTGTCTCGTTTTAAGCTTGAACAACTAAATGAATGCTAAAGTCTGTTTAACTGATTGTATTTTAATTACATTACAACACTGATGCTGTAAAAGGAACCGTATAAAATGGAAAAAACTCACAATAACAGGTCACCGGAAGTTTATCAGTATGGGAAACACACTAGCTCGGCATATACCCTTCATTCCGACCAGTTTACATCAGGAAATACTGAACGTTTCCACTGTAAAATCAACAACACACCCAAGCATCCTGTTTGCTGTCAGTGAGGTAAGGACTGGTCATTCTGATGACAATCAAACGTCTATTGACAAAAACAAAACACGTGTTTGAGAAAAGGATTTTGAGCAAGTCACAGAAATGTGTTGCAAATTCAATACTGATTCAAGAGATGATTGATTCTCAGATCAATCATCAGCACACAAACGCAAGCACAACTACATGCTGGATGAAGAATACAGCTTTTAGAAAAATATTAAAAGAGTCACTTAATTAAACAGTGTTTAATTGATAGCTCTGATGTTTTAAAAACATTTCAAATGGCATGTTTAATTGCACTGGTTTCTTCATAGTTTAGTGTTTTGTCTTTGGTTGTGGTGTTGTTGCTATTATTTTATTTTAATGTAAATCTGTTCTGTTTTTGAAATGGTTCTGATGATGATTTAATGTGAACTTGTCTTTTTATTTGTTGGACCCCATGACGAATTGGTATAGTGGCCAATGGGGAGGTAAATAAACAATATGATAAAAATACTGTACTGTCACAGCGGCAGAGCTTGAGAAGTACGAGCGCGAACAGTGTGTTTTGGTGCAACAGCGACACCTGCAGGTGCAGATACAGATGAGCAATTCCAGCATTATGGATGTGAGATTTGCAGTAAAAACTCAAAGCATAAATCCACAGAGAAAGTCTGTTAGCATTATATTGAAACCAAAACCAACAACTAAAACAGGTTGCGGTTTTTGTAATTACAATTAAATACACATAAAACCTTTTACGATTATACCGATGCCGACACATGATGATTAATGATATTAGATGATAAGCTTAGTGCATTTAATAAATAGTACTTTCAATTTAAGATATAAAAATGAAATGTATTTGAAAAAAACATTTTCACTCATGATTTTTGGCTGCATTTGCAGTTGTGACCAGCAGGAGTCATCAGCATGTGCTGTTCGAGACAGTGAATCATTTTGTGAAGCAATTGATTCAATTGTTTCGATGCTTTGAAAAGATTCATTTCTCCCGTCACAAGAATGATTCAGTGAAAGCGTTGTTGAACATGTACTATATTTGTGTGTTAAATAAAAAAATGTACTTTTTACCTTTAGATCTGCAGCTTGGTCTTCACCACTGCATAAACAATCGTACTCTCCTGAGGGAAGATAATAAAATAAAGATAAAAAATAAAGTTAAAACTATAAAAAAATAAATAAAAACATACACTCACAACTCTGAGTACTAAATTATTAATATTACACGTTATTTAAAAGAAGTGTTTACCGTTTGTCAACGACGGATCCATGAACGACCAGCTTGAGGGGGGGGAGAATCAGGCTTGTTGAACACATCACGTGTCTCGTTCATAGCTGCCAACACTCCCGTCTTTCAGACACATCTCCCGCTAGCCTCACAGTCTGTAACACCTCCGGGTCGCCAACTTAGGTGTAGTATCCGATCGCCGCCCAAACCCAATCCATAGCACTGTCACCAAAGTACAGTTACTAACTCGGTGTCATGAGTAAATCTAGTCCCCCCATGAGAATTGGTTCCGATTGATATGTTTCACTGGAGTTGTAATAGGTATAATCTGTAGCACCTGATTATAAAGTCCAGCTATTCTGTGAAGTCACGTTAGTTCATATAATGTGAACAGCGTAATAAAGACAATTTAGTTTCACCATTATGACATTTATAAGCGCTAGACCCTTTCATATACTGATGTATAATTAAAACCATGGGTTATGAAATTGAGCATTAATGTTTCATACTGTTTAGTTAGCCTATGTGCTATCATACATCCACCGTTAGCCTCCTAGCTACAACAAGCTAATTGAGCTCTGATTAGCCACACTTCTGTTATTCAGTCAAACACAAACCGCCACCCCAAATGTGTTTTTAATGTATTTAATGCACTTAATGAGATGAGTGTGGTCGTCTTCTGTTGGTTTATTGTATTTTTTTATTGAATAATTGTATGATTAAATTGTTCCGATGCTTTGATTCGTTTCTCCCGTCACAAGAATGATTCAGTGAAAGCGGTGAGCTCATCTTCACGGCCTGTTGTTTAGTCATTAGTGTATAATTTAGTAGTGAGTGAGCTTTCACTGCATATCACAGCTGCACAAAGGGCGGGGATATCTGATTTATGTGCCAGTATCTTGATTTTGATTAGAAGTTATTATTATTATAGTGTCTTTGCATTTTGGTGTGGACTACCCTGCTGAAAAAACCAGCTTAAAACCAGCTAAGACCAACCTAACCAAGACCAGATAAACAGTGGCCATAACCCCTCTAATACCAGCCTGGCCAGCTAAAAACAACTAAGACTAGCTTGACCAGCTAAACCAGCTTGAGTAACTAAGACCAGCTAAAAAGTGGCCAAAAACCAGCCTGGAAAACCAGCTAAGGCAGTTTTTTCCAGTAGTGTAGTCATTTTTTGTGTGTGTTTTAATGTATTTTAATGAGATTAGTGTGATCTTCTTCTGTTGGCTTATTGTAAAGTTATAAATGTAGTATAATTTATTGGTGGATTGTTAATTTTTATTATATAAATGCAGTAAATTGTATATGTACTTTAAAACGTGTATTTATTATTGTTTTATATTCTTAGGATGAGTATTTTACCATCAGACCTGGAACAGTACATGTATAAATATCCTCTCAGCTAATTCTGGCACATATACTGGGTTTCTGTATTAATGAGCATCGTCCCGGACAAATCAAGTTAAGAGAAATAAAGTAAAAATTAAGACGTCACCTGAGTGTAGAGTAAATGTTGGAGTTTTGCCAAATCTGTTCCACCTGATAAAATGTTTATGTTGACATTGTTCATTTTTTTAAATGATTTGTGTCCATGACATGCTTTGCATTATTAAAATATCTTTAATTTTAACTTAGTTAAAAAATTTATTTTGCTGCTTATTCAAACTACTTGTTTAATATGAGTTGAACCAACACAATTCTTAGGGTTTTCGGGCATAACTTAATTGTTGAAGCCACTTAATTTTGTAAAAACCATTAGGTTAACTTAATTTGTGTTGGGACAAGATGAAGGAATTGTGTGAAACTCAGCCTTTATTTTTACAGTGCAAGCTGTTGAATGCGATTTAAGTTGAATCAAATTAATCTTATGAGTCAGCTCAACTTAAAAAGACAAAGTCATTTTTCTTTAGTGTTTGCAACGTTCCCACTCTCGTGAACAGCAGATTCAAGGACTTCATTCATTTTAACCTAAGCACCACTAGGGGCGTAGCAAACCGCTAACACTACGGCCTCATAGCAAGGTTTCTGGTACGAGTCCTGGCTGGATCAGTTGGTGTTTCTCTGTGGAGTTTGCATGTTCTCCCCATGTTGGCGTGGGTTTCGTCCAGGTGCTCTGGTTCACCCCCAGTCCAAACATGCGCTATAGGGGAATTGAAGTAAATTGGCTGTAGTGTATGTGTATGGGTGTTTTCCAGTACTGGTTATGGCTGGAAGGACTTCCGCTGTCAAACATATGCTGCGATAGTTGGCGGTTCATTGCGCTGTAGCAATCCCTGATAAAGAGACTAAAGCCTATGGAAAATCAATAATTTTCAAATGTGGTTTCTGATATATTGATCAAACGCATGTAGTCAGTGTTACAGTCCACGATTTAATTTCATTTCTATAATTTTATTGTTTTTGTCAGGAGCAGCTGTACAATTGTTGAAATATCACTGTAAATTTATGAATTTAAGCACTTTTAAGAAGCTGTGTTGGTGTTTAAGTAGATTCCAGAGCTTGAACGTGTCTGAAATTGAAGTATATTCATGTGAACTCTGTAGGAATTGTGAAATGTAATGTTTTATTTCTCGATCTCATAACTCTGGAGAGAGAAGAGCATGAAGACACCACACACGGTTTCCTTTTACAAAAATTTATTTGCAGGAATGCAAAAAACACTTGTTATGCAGCAGTACTTTAAAACACCATTTTTCATTAAAAATGGCCTGACGGTGATACAGAAATAATTGGAAGTCAGTCATATTCAAAATCCAGTCAATACTTTAAAGAGCCAACAACAAAAACAAAATGAGAGAAACCGAACATCAACAGAATCCCTTTAAAATCGTATATAAACCCTGTACGAGCACACGAGAGAGAACCAAAGTTACCGATAACATGCCCAAACGATGCATATATCTCAATACCCCGTGGCATTAAATGCGCGGGAAAAGGCAGCTACGGTGTGCCCAGTTCATTGACATCATACATCCCCGAGCACAGACTGATCCAGGATCAGCGGCAGGGATGGAGACAAAGCTCAAGTGCGCAAAAATCGATGATCTCCATCAGCCAGAGGAGAACGAGGAAGCACCGCTAAGATCTCAAACTTACCTTAAAAAAAAAAAAGCCAATAGTGCGCACAATAAGGGATGGTGTTGGTTTCACGAAAATCAAAAACGGATCAGGCAGCCGTCAAAGGGAGGCTCTGGAAATTAAATGCTATTCATTTGGGGTGAGGACCCAAGCTCCTCAGTTGCTCGTTTTCCTCAGCGATTGAGATTAAACCCTCATCGTGAGCTGAGAACGCAGCGCAGGCTTCTTTAGACTCATCACATGAGTGTCATTCACATGCCCAGTCTGACTGTTCAGCATTTGTCTTTGTACAAAAGGACTATATACACTAGGTACATTGGCTCTGATGTTGCCCTTGTGCATAAGTTGAATATAAAAAGCCCTGCTTGCATTAAGTCTCCATATGTACAGTACAGATAGGGCAGTTTCAGCCTCCAGGATGAGGTAGTTAACCAACCCTTTCCAAAAAAAAAAATAAACAAAACAGTTCCCAAAAGAACCATTTAAACCTGGAATGCCTGGTCACATCACGCCAGGTCGCAACAAACTGAAGAGGATGGTAAAAACAACAAAAACACGCAAGACTCAAATACACAAGCTTAACACGATCGTCCTCATGATAAGCCGCACTTTAAAATATACAACAGCATCAAAACAAAAGCTCCTCCAAACCACTTCAAAACATCTACAAAGTGCAAAAGACATGTAACGTTAAGGATAAAACTCCTTTGGGCTACTCCCACCTCCAGAAGTAACTGTAAAAATGGCATTTCTCTTGTTACGTTTTGCTTGGGTTCATCATCATGACACAAGGGTTCATTCTTACGTAATTGTTCAAATAAAAATTAAATACAAAAAGATACATGAAGAAGAAGAGGAGTCCAAACGGGTCTAATTGCGTTGATCTCGGAGGCAGACGGGGAGAGGATTTGCTTCCGTAAGGCAGGAACGGAGAGTTGCGCCATGGATCGGACCTTACCGTCACATCCGCAGACTGCGGCCGGGCCGGCGTGAGCCCACTGATCTAGAGTCAGTCTTCACTGGGACATGTCAGGACCAGCCTCCAGCCCCTTGCCCTGCTAGCCAGGTAACAAAAGGAACACAAATTAGAGGAGCGTTAACAATGAGTACAACACAGAGGAAATGAAAACACACACACACACACTCAAAAATAAAGGACGATGTCAAAGAGTCACAGAAAGAAAGCAAAAGGCATTCTCTATGTATACCCTACGAGTTCTGGCATGCACGAGTGAGTGTGTCTATGAAGACTACAGGAATTGGGTGATTTGAAGAGTCATGATTGGTTACAGAGATATACACACACACTAGTGTCGTCAAAAGTGTAGAGTTCGGTACTGAAATTTTACAATCGACCTGCTAACATTTGAGCACGTTCTTAAACACCGCTGATTGGCCATGGTGTTCACATGCTCAACAGAGATGACTGTGATTGGTTGAGAGTAACATCAATTTTAGATCTCCATTTCAGATTGTTTTAAAAGTCGTGTAGATCGGTTGATCCTTCAGCGGATGGCTTGTATGTCAACTCAAGACAGATCAGCTGATCGACATGACTTTGAAACACTCCAGTGTTTGTGTCCGCACTTTAAAACTGATGAATTAATGATCCTCGCAGCCAATCACAGTAATTTCTGTTGAGCATGTGAACACCATGGCCAATCAGCGGTGTTCGAGAGCATGCTCAAGTGTTTAACTTCACCACCAAACTCGACACTTTTGACAACACTACTAGTACTACTACACATACACACAGAGGAAAAGCAAGAGAGTCATGCATGGGAGCTTCCCACCGTTGCTCAAATTTGGGACAAACGTGCAAAAGGGCAAAGAGAGTTAGAGCTTCCAGCGACAACGACGCCTCGTCTGGACGCGCTGCTTTGCGTCAAATTGTGCTTTTCTGTGGCTCTCATCGAGTTTAGCCTCTGTCCTCGTGTGGAGTTTCTCTAACAAAACCCCAGTGAAGCCAAAACACACTCGGGGAACCCCCGGAGAGAGGTTTTGATATGAAATCGTAGTAAAGAAAAGCCTCTCAGTTGGAGGAGATATCGTGTGAAATGGGGAATGCGTGTTTACACAAAGCTTGAGTGGAGAGAGCGGATGCGGACTTCAGCTTGGTGAGATATATATTAATTTGAAGGCATGCAGAGTGAGGTAGCAGCACATGTCTACAGGCAAACCTTTAGTCCTTTTCCTTCCACAAGGAGCCATAAATTTGTAGGCAATTTGAAGAGAGAATTTGCCGAAACATGAATTTGAAACACAATTTGAGTTTTTGTACACTGGTGCGTGTATGTTTATTCAAGCAGACAAACAGCAAAGAATACAAGCCAAAATGTAAAGCCAAAAATTAGGATCAAAGTCCTTTTTTCTTTTCTTTTTTTTTCTTTAAATGGTTTCCCCAAAAAAACAAGACAAGCTACTTGATTAGCATTATCTCTCATTACATACAAATAGCAATTTAATATCTTTTTTTTTTCTTTGTAGAATACAAGTTTAGGAGACAGTGACTTTTTTTTTTTTTTCCTTTTCATTTTTTTTTTGTTGTTGCTGTTACCTACTTAAGACATGAAGAGCAAAACTTCCTATGAACATACATGGTACTATATAGCCAAATAGACAGGTTGAGCACAAAACTGCAAATTTAAAAATTTCAATCCCGATTTTAAAAAGTAGGAAACGACTTCCAAACAAAACATAAAACAAAAACAGTTCGGCAGAAGCAGGTGGGAGTGACTAATGATCGAGTCCAAGCGGATTCTTAAAATATGTACAAGAAAACCCGCCGGGGAGAGGAGAGAGGCAACCGTTAATGGATTTGAGGGCCAATCAAGTCTCTATAAAAAGTGGGGGGAGGGGGGGTTTCTTTCTTTTTTTTTTCTTACTGAAAACACAGAGCCCTACATATTCTCTACTTCCACTGTTGCCCAAAAGAATCCTGATAAAACTCCTGGTTGTCAGATTTGTAACCATAGTTACCAGAATGATCGCCACCTTGCAAGGGTTGCTGTGCAATGGGTTGCGAGCCCCAGTTCTGATTAATGGTCTGGCGCCGTTTGGAATCTGGCTGGTTGTAGCCATCGGCTTTGCGCTTGCCTCCTACATTTCCACCGCGTCCACCCCGAGCACCACGTACCCCGCGCCCTCTCGGCAGAACACCGCCTCTGGCTCCTCCGCGCATTCCCCTGCTGGCTCCCGGCCCGGCCCCGGCACCTCCGCGCTGCGGGAAGCCTGCCCTGCCCCGTGGAGCGCTGGCCCCTCTGCCACGCGCAGGGGATGTCCCACCTCTGGCACTGCCGCGGCCCCCTCGGCCTCGAGCGGGCGCCTGGAAATCATCGTAGCCGAAGTACGGGTCATCGTAGCCACCCCTGTAGTTATGGTAATCGTAACCATAGTAATCGTAGTAATCTTCATAGCCGTAATAGTCTGGCGGGTAGGAGTAACCGCCACGGCTGGCACCCCTGCCACGGCCCCTGGCAGGAGGCGGCATTTGAGGAGGCCCATAGTAGTAGTAATCGTCATACCTGGGAGAGAACAGCAGCAGATTATATACACATACAGCAATACAAGCGGCTACAATATATAAAAGTGAAGCCATTCATTTCAGGAATAGAGCGGTTTGCGCTCATGTAAATTAGGTGTGATCAGTCCTACCCAATGTGTCCTACACACAATGCTATGCAAGTTTTTTCCTAAGCATCTACAGCGATGCACAAAATTTATATTTTAGAAACGGTGTCCATTTCTGCATCGTGAGGACTGAACAACAGCATAAACCTCTATTATAAGGAACACCTCAGGTGCTTATGTGCTTTATCCAGTATTAAATGCTGCTAGCAAGAGTTTGAACACCAGTTTACATTGTATTAAATACATATACACAGCTATACAACTAGCAAGAAGTTCATCTCAGATCTCGAAAATTAAATCACTAAACATGTCAGAACTGAGACTCAACAAATATCAGTCACTCATGTACTTCATTATGTTAGAGGTTTAACATGTATTAGTTGGATTATAAATTTGTCTATTTGTTTGGGTGTGCAGTGCACTTTTCACAGGGCTCATACACATTTTTACTACTAAAATTAAGACTTTTCCATGATTTTTCCAAGACTTGTGCAGATTTTCATGACCTAATGTTTCATGCAATGTCTACATATGCATGGTTCAGAAAAATGCATGTTCAAATTTATTACAGCATATCGTAAAACACAATCTATTTAGTTTCAATTTATAATTATACCCATGTTAAATTGATTTAGATAATGCTTACACCACACTAATAAATGGGAGTGTATGTGATTGGCCAAGGTAGTAAAAGTAGTAGATAACCTATATTCAAGTATACAGATATCTGCTTTCCATGACTTTTCCAAAACTTTGTGGGTTTTTCTGTTTTTCCAAAACTTATCCAAGCCTGGAAAGTGGCATGTCAAAATTACCGTATGAACCCTGTATTCAGCATGGCGTTTAAACATTTGTTGCCGTGTCCAGTGCGGAAAAACTGTTAAAGTGCTGGAATCTTGTCATGTTGTGACTAGACAAAGGGATAGTTCACCTAAAAGTGAAAATGCACAAAACTCACATTTGTGTCTTCGCTGCTTGACGCTGCGCCTTCCTCTCCTTGCGCTTCTGATCGGGGGGCTTGGCAAACACGATCTCAATGTGCTCTCCCTCCAGATCTTTACCATTCATTTCAGTCAGCGCCTGTGAACATCCACACCGTCAGACACCGCAATCAAGTACACACTTTCCTCCTTAACCCTTCCAGAGTTCTCATACCTTCACCGCTCCGTCTCTGTCGTTGAAGTGGACGAAGGCGTAGTCTTTCAGTTTCTTCACTCGCTCCAGGTTGCCAAACTGGCCAAAGGCTTTTTCAAGTATTTCCTCAGTGACGCTGTTGGCCAGGTTCCTGACAAACAACACTTTGACCTAGGAGTAAATGAGATGACGTGAGCTTCCAAGAGACCACACACACTTAAAGTAGTGTAAAATTCTGCACATTTTATTTCAGTATGATGTCAGAACCCTGCAAATGGTGTAAAAACCTGTGGATTACCTTGCACATATTGATTGCTCACCTAAAGAGCAATGTGAGCTAGCAAAATAAACACTGTAAACTTTGTTTACCAGCAGTCAGGTACTTCAGAACAGTGCATGCAACTAATCAGCTGAACTTCCCGACAGGAGAAATCTGGGATCTAATGAGAATGTGGTTCCTCAAAGCTTTGATTACAGCACAGACACTGGTTTTTCATTCTCTGTGGATGAGGTTCTGCCATACCTTTGCCATGACCTCTGGGTCGGGATCCTCGATCGGGTCAGCCCACTCCACTGTGACCAGATTGCCCCACACCTTCACCTTCCCGCTCATCAGCCGACGGCGAGCCTGCGCTGCAGTCTTGTGGTCCTCGTACTCCAGAAAGCAGAAGCCTCGGTTCTTCTTCTTATCATCCGGCTGATGGTAAAGGATCACGTCCGTAAGACCCTCTAACAAAAGAAACAACAAATATATCCTAAAGCAATGAAACTAGGGCAATGTGATCATTCGCAATAGTCAAACTGCAGGATGAACGCAATGCTGAATCTGTATTATGATGATCTGTTTTTGATGTCTGTGATTGTAGAATGTTTTTAAAAGGCATAAGAAATTGGACTAATAAAATTGAACGAAATTGTTTATCAGGAAAATCGTAAAATATTTTAATTGAATCTTTTTCTTGATTGTATTTATAGGTTGTATGGAAATGCACTACTTCTACAAAAATCATCCCAACTGAGAGTAGACAGACGAGCACAAGGAATTCAGCTTCATTTCAAAGCAAAGCTCACCTGTGACTTTGGAGAACTCCTCGACAATCTGCTCTTTTGTCTTGCTCTTGGGAATGGAGCCCACAAAGAGTCTGTTGTTAGCCACAGATATACACACGCCAATGTGTTTGCCCGGGCGAATTTCATGATTGTTACACTGAGAGAAGAGGAAAAACAAGGATTTAGTGCTGGAACCACCAATGAACCTTTGAATGTTTCACTTGAAAAGCAACACTACCACTTTCGGGAGAGCATCAGAAACAGGCATAGTTCACACCAAAACTGAAATTTCAGAGCTCTTTTACCTTTTATTAAACGATTACTCCACTTTTCCTTCATCTGTTAGACACAATAATAGGTTTTGAAGATAGCTAGAAACCTGTAACCATTGACTTCTATAGCATTTGCTTTTCCTACTATTGAGGTCAATGGTTAGAGGTTCTGCTTTCATCAAAATACCTTGTGTTCAACAGAAGAAAAACTCAAGTTTGGAACCACTTGAGGGTTATAGAGTCATTTTTGGTGTACTATGCCTTTAATTGTACCCATGTAAATATAAAATAGTTTGATTTATACATTCAAGAATTTATTCGTTTGTATGCATGCATGTTTTAATGCCACACCAGCAACATTGGCTATACTCGTGGCAACACCAAGTATTTAATATATTATTGACCATCACAACTGTTAATTATTCATGCATTGTACAAAAACAACACTAATAAGTCATAAGATCTTCCAATTAGATCAATGATAACTCTAAACTTCCCATAATATAACAATTAAAACATCTTTGAGTCACAATATTCTTACACAAGTTACAAAAAAGGTTTCTCTTAAAGTAAATACAAATGTGCAAGTCTTCAGTGGTCAATTCTAAATATCCCAAATGTAGATTTATGCAACGCTGTACACAAACGTGTCTGTGTGCATCCTATTATTCATTACATACACTTCACTAAACATGTACACATAAAAGGTTAACCATGTCTGTATATAATAACTTGTATTTGATTGTAACTAAACTAATATGATTGCATGGCAATAATGTGTAAAGCTGCTTTGAAACGATTATTGTAAAAAGCACTATAGAAATAAACTGGAGTTGAATTACCAGCTTGACAGCCTCCTGTGCAGCCTCTTTAGTGCAGAAAGTGAGAAAAGCGTAGCCCCTGTTCAGGCCACTCAGAGGATCCATCATCAGACGCAGGTCCCAGATCGGCCCTGCCTTCTCAAACTGAGGCACGAGTTCGTCTTCAAACAGGTCCCTCGGGATCTTCCCAACAAAGATCTGCAGGACGGAGGGGAAACAGAGCGGTCAGTGAGCCTTTAAAAAGACAGGCTGGGGCTGATGCAACTATCTAAACTCACTCAAAAAGATGCATGTTTTCAGCCTGGATGTAAATAATTGCACCTTTTTTATATGTTTTTCCTTAATGTTTTTTTAAACATTTTACACGTTGCTTTTCATTTCAGAAATACAGTTTTGATGTAGTGTTTATTTTTTTAGGTCCAGAGGACACCTTTTAAAACATTTCGCTTAAAACGTTTCCTGAATAAAAACACTCAAAGAATTAAAATATATTTTAAAGAACTATATTATATATACACATAATAAATAAATAAATAAATAAATAAATATATATATATATATATATATATATATATATATATATATATATATATATATATATATATATATATATATATATATATATATATATATATATATATATATATATAAAAAAAATTAAATTAAAATATTCTTACACTAGTAACATGTTTTTCTTCCCTTATATATATATATATATATATATATATATATATATATATATATAAAAATTAAATCAAAATATTCTTACACTCGTAACATGTTTTTCTTCCCTTATTTATTTATTTATTTATTTATTTATATATATATATATATATATATATATATATATATATATATATATATATATATATATATATATATATATATATATATATATATATATATATATATATATATATATGAAGATTATAGAGTGACTAAATATTACTAAAAACTTATTAACATTACTGAAAGAACATTGTGCCTGCTTAGTCTGCAGTTCTCATATTAAAGCCTGTTAAAAAAATAATAAAATTATGTTTTACACAATTCCACACACATTTTAACTTCTATGGGCTTTTATATAAACCACAACTAGTCTTTCAAATATGGAGATCATATCCTCAATTTTTATTTAATCAGATCAACAAGGATTATAATCATGCAAAAATAAAAAAAAATCAATCATTCAAAGTAAATAGAAAGATAAGATTTTGAACGTTAACATGCGGAAAGGCTGTCGAGTCAGATCTTAGCGGTAAACTGTCAGCGTAACAACGTTACTCCAGAACAGTGTACATCAATTCATCATTCAGACAGCCTTTAAGACACCCAATCTTGCCCTAAATAATTCTGAGTCGCTTGCAGTCGGGTGGTGAGTTACCTCTGTCCCCACGGTGGGCTGAGCGCCTGTGTAGACGGACTCTGGCGGCGGGCCACCATACTTGCGCTGACCTGTGGTGACATCAAGGGTGTAGCCGGTTCTCTCAAGCAAAATCTGAAACGCACGAACAAACCAATGAAACACAGACTCCCGTTTCACTTAACCCTTCAAGTGATGTTTTCAGGTATTGGGTTAGAGATGGTAAATCAGATTATACTTTATTTTGTGTCAGAAAACAGTTAATATATTAATAGGCAGGTAATAAACCAGTAATAAATGGCGTGAACTTAAGTCTTACACAAAAAAAACTTAAATGCAATGTAAAACGACCAAAACACACCTTAATTTTTGCCTCATCTGGTCCTTTAGTAGATTCTACAACTTTGGTCCCCTGTTTCTCTCTCTGCCTGTAGGTCTTCATCACTCCACAGAGAAAGGCACTTTTGTTCTGGTTTAGATCAGGAGAGCGTTAATAAAACATCTCCATTTTGCACTTAAAAAAAAACAGGTTGTGAGCACTTACTTGCACATGGGATAGATCGCTCTCTTTGAATTGGATGAGAACTTGCAGTGCACCTTCTTCATTGAACTCTTTCAGTGCTTCGATGGCCCTCTCATCCAGGTCACTGTGTGCCACCAGGCCTACAGGAACAAAACCAGGCACAACTTAGCGCTGCCAAGTGATGTCCCGATCGGCAGGAGGCTTTACAGCCCGTCCAGTCAGACTCTTTAATTGTACATCAGCGCAACTCAGAGAGAGAGTTCATGCGTATCATCATTTGGAGCGGGCATCAATGCAGACCTCAGGAATAGCAGCGTTGCTAATTCTACAGGCACTTGTTTGATTACGGACTCAAAGTGTTTATTCTGCATCTTGCTGTCTGAACCTCTGTGATAGAGGTTTACAGGTTCTCCACAACTATAGGTATCAGTGACAAAATCTGCATAAACAGCCTGCACTAACATCCATGGACAAAGTGCATTAGTGCCACCAAAAATGGTTTCTCAGTTGTTTTCCCATGGGCACTTCTAAATGAGCAAATGTGTAAATATAAATAAGGTGATTCAAAAAGAATCACAAGTTTGATAACCTGTATTTAAATCAAAGAAAAATGACAACAGCGCTCCTAGTGACCGAATGAAACTTCAGAGCTTCCTTAAATCGATGACAGAAAGAGCTTAGCTCTCCTTTTCTTCTTTGCAGACTTCTAGATTACTAACCACCCTTTATGCATGCATGCATGCATGTACACATATGAAGACTTTCAATGCAAAAACTTTAAGTGCCATTTGAAATTCACTAAAATGTGCATTTTTCCTGTTTCAGTTTTATGGCAAATAATAGGTTGTTCTCATTCCCTTTAAAGTAAAATAACGAACATATATAGGAGACTAATCTTAAAAAAAAAAGTTCAGATGGCACTTACTAGTCCTATTAAATTCATTTTTATATTTCTTTAATTTCTGTTTAATAGAGGGAAGATTCAACATTTGTAGACAAGTTAATAACTGATTTATTTTATCTGTCATGTTGACAGTACACAATTTTAACTAGATTTTTCAAGACACTTAGCTTAAAGTGACATTTAAAGGCTTAACCATGTTAATTAGGCAATTTAAGGTAATTAGGCAAGTCATTGTATAACAGTAGTTTATCCTGCAGACAACTGAATAAATATTTCTTAAAGGGGCTAATAATATTGACCTTAAAATGGCTTTAAAGCTAATTACTCTCCAGAAGAACAATTATAGGAAATACTGCGGAAAAAAAAATCCTGAATCTGTTTAACATCACTTAGGAAATATATTAGGGGAAAAAATAAATAAAAAATAAATACAGGAGGGCTAAAAGTCGACTTTAACTGTACACACACTTGTTTGTGCCATGTGCATAAACCCCTTTGCTAACGATTAAAGTTTGTAATGTGATTCTTCACAAAGCTGGTTTGATTGGTTGATGGCTTGCAACACGAACCAACCCTTTTCAAAATCCCTACACACACAAAAAAAAAAACACTTCCTGCAGCAGGGCTGCTAAAAGTGGGCGGGCACTAATGCACTTTCCGGCAGCTCGTCATTCATACAGTAGTAATGATTATCCCGGAGCAGCGAGGCCCTCTCACCCCCGCTGTAATTAGCATCTGTTAGTGATAAGCCGTAGGGGGACATCACCTGTCTCCGCTCCAGACAGCTGCCTCTATTGTCCCGGCATATGCCCAGCTGGCCCGCGTCCTCCCCCCGGGACAGACCCCTCCCCACACCCTTTTAACAACGGAGAGCTAATCCCTAGAAAGGCCGCTCTCAGGATCGCAGCAGACACGCTCAATCCAGCCTTTATTTCCTGCGGCCCGGTGTGCCATTACAATTCAGCGTCACTTTAACGCTGCAGTACCCATTTTGCAATGAAACCACACAAAGTTGCCAATTACCTGCCAATTCCCTATACAAGAAAACATACAAGTACAGTTCAACATGCACTGAATGTGACAAGATGGATGAGTCAATTTAGAGGGTTCGAGTTTTGGCTTACCTGCTAGGTAAATTTCATCTAGCTTTTCAGCAACTTTTTGTGGTAAACCAGCTTCTAATAAAGTGTTGAAGTGGTCAGAATGGGTAACTGCAGCAGCCGTGTCCATTGGTTCTTCTGTACCATTCCCATTAATATGTTCTGTGGCCATGTCTCCAGAAATCTGTTCAAATGCAATGAGCCAAATTATTGCAGGTTTTGGTAGACAGTTACACAAATTATGTGGGCATTCAATTTCGTGTAGTATTTGCTTTAGTTTGGCTGCTTAAACCTGCATGCAACGAGGTTTCACTTTATCCAATACAGCTTCATACATGTGTAAAGCATCATAGCAAACCGCCCACAAAAATTAATTAACTACAGGCGGGCAGTGGATATCTCTCCCACCAAGCAGCCAATTTACTGTATCTACAACATGACTAAAGCAGTTCAGGAGCTCAAATGAGGGTTGTGTGCTGCTTATGTTCCTCATTTCAGCCATCTATATCTTTATAATGAAGCGCAGAACAGACAGACGCCATCGTTAAACTCTAGAAAGACTAGAGCACTAGCTGAAGGGGTGTTAAACATCACTGCTACACACAGTCCAAGCACAGCCTCCACACACATACAAAGGTAACTGTCTAAAACACAAACGCACATTAAACAACACGTCAAACACACTTTAAATAAGGATAGCCGTCTGAAATGGACAGAGAACGGTTTAGCGCACAGACATTAGAGAAGTGCAGCTATTTGAAACACATTGGAAGGGTATTACTAGAGTATTGTACGTGTCTGAAACACACGTTACATCAGAATAACTCTGAAACACGTTTCATTAGTTCAACTCTCTGGAACTCACACGTTACAGTAGTGTAATGAGCACGTTATATTAGTGTATCTCTCCAAAACATACACGTTAAATGGGAGTACTTCTAAATACCGCACAGGAACACGTTACCGTTACATTGGTGTAACTAAAACAAACGTTACATTAGTGTAACTGAAATACACACGTTACACCATTGTACGTTACACTAGTGCGAGCCCCTGAAACACACACAAGCTACATTAGTGTAACTCTCTGCAACACACACACACAGAGAGAGAGACAGAAAGCGCCGGGCTGGTGTGTGTGTGTGTGTGTGTCTATAGCGCGTGTTCGGCGCGGATCTCAGGCCTTCCTCAGCCTCAAGCCGAGAAAAGCACGATTCAATCAGATGCTAGATAAATCCACACGCGGTGCAAAATACACCATTCTACAAATTTCCAGAGTAATATTGAAAGTAATTATCTAAAACTATTTCAGCGTGTAAACGCGATTCGGGCGCGCATTTCGGTCAGTGTAGCTGCATTAGCATTAGCCCGCTAGCCCTGCAGCGTGACACACAAACACGATTAAATCAAATTATTTTATTCTGTGGGCAGACACACGCTTAAAATACACATAAATAATCTGCATTTGTGCGTGTATTTCAGCGTTTATGGTGTTTTTAAGACCCGTTGGTGCCGCTGACCGTGTCCGGCGAACCCCTCCCTCCCCCCGCGCCGCACATTGTTTCCAAACACCGGTAAAACGAATCCCTCTGTCTTGAGAAACGATCCGAAAAGCGGTGCAAAGAGGTCGTATGCTCACCTGGCGATGTTGAGCGGCTGTTTTCGGGTCTGTCTGGGCTAATTCGGTGTTCTGGGGGCGGTGAGTGACTCCCCGGCGGAGCTCCGCTTGATTCCCAATAATGTAAAATGGCGGGCGGCGCTGCTCACGCGCGGTGCTCCTATCTACTGCTGCCGCGCGCGCACTCACAGCCACGCGCATCGACGGGGTTTCCGAAGCAGCGATCAGGGGCCGTGCGCGCGCAGGGCGGGGAGCGCGCGAGCTTGGGTAGAGTGGGTTCAATTTTTTTCGTAGCGTTTTTTTATTATGCCCGAATTATTTTGTTTATTTGATATTATATATATATATATACATACAAAATCAAATAGGCAAAATAATTATTCTTAAAAATGAAAAAGAACAAACAAAAAAGTAACAATTAAACGTAGGAGGTATTAAACGTTAGGCCACATATTAAGAAAGATAAATATATTCATTCATTCATTTCCGGCTTAGTCCCTTTATTAATCTGGGGTCGCCACAGCGGAATGATGCCAACTTATTCAGCATATGTTTTAAGCAGCAGATGCTCTTCCAGCTGCAACCCATCACTGGGAAACATCCATACACACTCATTCACACACTATACACTACGGAACATTTTAGCTTACCCAATTCCCCTATAGCGCATGTGTTTGGACTGTGGGGGAAACCGGAGCACCAGAAGTTTTCACACAGAACTTTAACTGGCCCAGCTGGGGCTCGAACCAGCGACCATCTTGGTGTGAGGTGGGTGCTGCGCCACCATGCTGCCCAAGATAAATGTAGAAGTCATCAAATAAAATAAAGAGCTGGATCAATATAAAGTACTGCTCAAATTCATTGATTAAAACAACAATCAGAGCTGTGGAGTTGTTTGAACATTTGTACTTAGAAATGTGAAATTTTGCAAGCAGCAAAACCAAGTTCACCAAAACGGTTTTTCTTTTAGGTTGTTCATGCAAACTTTCAACCATATGCTCTCAACGCGCTTCATATTAACACTGTAGAAACAATGGTGTCAATAGCAAATAAGCGAACTCTTCATATTTGTATAGGTATACACTAAACGGCCACTTTATTATTACTAGTACAGGATTGGAAATTCAAAACTGCTTTAATCTTTTGTGGCATAAATTTAACAAGATACTGGAAATATTCCTCTGAGATTTTGCTCCATATTGACATGATAGCATCACGCAGTTGCTGCAGATTTGTCGGCTGCACATCCATGAAGTCACTTAAAACACCTTTCTTCCCCATTCTGATGCTCGTTCACAACGGTAGCAATTATCCCCAATTGTATTTGTTAAAATAAACAAATAACTAATAATAGACCATTTGGTAACAAATACTACACTGCACTTAAAAAGTGGATTGTTGTGATCTTAAAACAAGTGTTCTTGTGGTAACGGCTCCAGACACCGTCCAGAGGAATATGTAAAGACATACAGCAAGGGAAATAAATATTGATGATATCACGTCTTTCTGTTGCTGGTGCTGTTGGCTTGAATTTTCCCCTGATGTTTGGAACAACCAAAGAAATATGCAAAGAAAACAAAACTAATTAGTTTACACATTGAGTTATGTGTAATAAAACAAATGACAGAGGGAAAGAGTATTGAACACATGAAGAAAGGTATGTGTAGGCAGTGAAAGCCCAGACAGCAGCTGAAATCTCTCAGTAGTTCTTCAGCAACCCTCTGCCCTTCCTCAGTGTAAATGAATATCAGCTGCTTCAGTCCAACATCTACATTAGCAGGAGGATGAAGATGAACCCAGGGTGGACATTTCATCAAGACAATGATTCAAAACACAGCCAAGGAGACTCTCAGATGCTTTCAGAGAAAGAAAATTAAGCTGTAGAATGGCCCAGCCAATCACCTGACTTCAATCCAATAGAAAATACAAAACAAAGCTCAACTTTGATAGACGAGACCCACAGAATTATCAAGATTTTGACACTCTGTTGAATTCTGTGAGGAACTCAAACCTGAACAATGCATGTGACTTCATAACGGATCACCCAAGATTTGGGCCTGTAGCTCTTATCTGTCCTGCAGGCTATTTGTGGCACGTATCGACAGTTGTTTGGGGAGATGACAAACCCAGCTCTCAACAGGTCGATTTTTAAAAAGTAAGATGAGAAATAGATTCATTATTGTGCTCTGTTGTCTAAGTCAGTGTTTCCCAACCCTGTTCCTGAAGGCACATCAACAGTACACATTTTCAATGTCTCCCTAATCAAACACACCTGAATCACCTAATTAGAACATAAGAAGAGACTCCAAAACCTAAAGTTAATTAGTCAGGTAAGGGAGACATCCAAAACATGTACTGTTGGTGTGCCTCCAGGAAAAGGGTTGGGAAACAATGGTCTAATTTAACTTCTATTAGCTAATGGGAATGCTTTTATTCATTCATTCTGGAAATTAATTCTGGAACCATACTGAAGAGTGTTCCTCTTGTTTCTTATCAAACCTGTTAATAATATCTAATCTAACCTTCATTTCATTCACAGTTCTTACAGACACCTGGCAAATAGACATTTTGTCTGGTGCTGGGAGACACATCCGAGTGGTGATACCCACATCAAGTACAGTTGGAAGAATCAGACAGAACTCCACCCCCCTGTTTCAAGTGTTCTTTAATACTTATAACATGTTTAAAATATGTAACTTATATAAACTACAAAACCATGATTTGTTCATGTCTTTGTCTGAGTAATTGTATTAACATCAGTTAAACACTTTTTCAATTCAATTCAATTCACCTTTATTTGTATAGCACTTATACAATGTAGATTGTGTCAAAGCAGCTTCACATAAAAGGTCACAGTAAATAGGAACAGTGTAGTTCAGTTTGTAGTGTTTAAGTTCAGTTCAGTCGAGCTCAGTTCAGTGTGGATTAATAATCACTACTGAGAGTCCAAATATTGAAGAGCAAATCCAACGATGCGCAGCTCTATAGATCCCGAACCATGCAAGCCAGTGGCGACAGCGGAGAGGGAAAAAAACTTCACTAAATGGTGAAGTGAAGAAAAAAAACCTTGAGAGAAACCAGGCTCAGTTGGGCACGATCATTTTAATTTCTCCGCTGGCCAAACGTCTTGTGCAGAGCTGCAGTCACAGTAGCTGCTCAGGATACGGCCTGGTCCAGGATATGGAAACCTTGGGATCATCTCGTCGTTGGTCTTGGATCGATTCTTCCTCCAAAACATCCAGGTAAAAATCAATGACATGCTACCTCCCAGCAGGCACACAACATCATAAGGCATTAATATTCGGTTAGATTAGATCGTGACGTCAGGTGACCAAAAATCAATGTCTAGCTAGCTTCTAAGGACAACGTTATTTTGACGTCCAGTAAAGTTGTCAAATGACATTGATATTTGGTTGATTTTAGGTTGTGTTGGAAAGTGACCAAAATCCAATGTCAAGCCAAGATCTTAAACCAACGTCATGTTGACGTCAAATACTGACATTTATTCGTCAGGTATGCCAACCAAAATCCAACATCTGATAGACGTCATAGTAGTAACATCCACATAACGTCAACATCATTAGACATTGATATTTTGGTTTATTTTAGATTGGATGTTGGACATTGATGTCAGCCTGACGTTGGGTTCTGACATTAACCCAATTTTCAATTACAAACAAATTGCAACGTCCCACAACATTGGGGTACAACGTCAATCTGACGTCATATTGACATCCTGTGCTTGCTGGGCTGATATACAGTCTACATTTCATAGTTTCACATTACATAGTCTACGTTTCTGTTCTGTTTGTGCAATTTGGCATGATAACACTATGCAGACAAAATAATGTATTCCATACCAATAACTAAGACATTGTAATGGACCTTCGCTAAATTGAAAGTAGACTTAGTGATTGGGGTAGATTGTGTGTGCAGCATGCGAATTTAAATGAGGTAATTCAAGATTAGATGATCTGATGATTAGCAGACTATCAGACACTTCATGCATTACAATGCGACATATGAGGACACAAAACCTTACACTGACACATATTAGCATTTGACTCAATGGTGTAACGGCTGATTGAGGAGCGCAATGAGGTTTTCTTCATAAACAGTGAATTGCCTCATTCTGTAACATACAGTTACTATCACAGTGGTGAGAGGTAGGAGACACTAAAACATAAAAGCCATTCAATAAAACATGCTAAAGAGCTGAGATGCATATTTTGATTTTCTCAGACACGTCAAGGTAAGTGTGCAAAGGTCATTTTCACACACTCACAGACACACATTTTAATTTGCTGTTATACTCCGTATAAAATCCCCAAAATTTTTTGCACAGGCCTATCTAAAGGGTTAATGGTGCCAACTGATGATCACCAGTAAAATTACGTTTACTTATTCCCAACCGGGAAAACCAGCTATAATCAATAATGCATGATTATATGGTGGTAAGGCTTTGCAATCAAAAAATGTGATAATAAAATAAAAAAATCCAAAGCTTTGCAGTCAAACATCCCCCCCCCCCCCCCCCCACCCCAGAAAACAGCCACCAACAGTAAATCAGGGAGAAAAAATGAAAATCTTAGAGGGATCACATGAATGCGACAGACGCTATGAGACTTTAGACTCCTTGGTAGAGCAACCGACTACCATGCAGGAGGTTGCCGGTTCAATCCCAGCTCCAAGTGGGTTGGGTGGTGTAGGACTGGCAGAATTACATTGGTGCCGTGACCAGGATGGGAGTGAGGATTAGGGGAGGGGTATAAAAGAGGCCAGCTAGTGCAATGCTGTGCAGGTAAACCTCTAAACCCAAAAAGATGCTCTAGAGGTCTTTAGCCTCCTTGTTAGAGCAACCGACTCTCGTGTGAAAGGTCGCCAGTTCGATCCCGATTGGGTTGGGTGGTGTAGGACCAGCGGGGTTACACCTAGTGACATAAAAAGAGCTCCAGGCTTCTTTTTTTCTTGTCAACAAAAAAGGAAGTGTGGTGTGCCACATGTTTTTAGAATGGAAACGCGTATTTGGTGTGATTGGCCCCTAATGCTGCACAAAAACTAACAATGCATCAAATGCAATATTGTTACTAACCTTTCACATGTCCAAGACTAATAAAATCCAGTCCACAATTACTTTTTATTTTTTTAAATACTTCCTTTTGTGAGTTATTTTCACCAAATCAGTGACATGATTTATGAATTTGGCAATTAAACAGTTAAAATCCTGTAATTTTCTAAGCAATTTAGTAGTTTTGGGCTAAGGTTGATTAAAAAAATTGAAACAAATATTTATCTGATGCATTTTTAAATAATTATCCCTAACATAATGAAAGGGTAGTCAATTTACCCAGAGTGTATCGTTCAGTTTCCTAAAAATTTCAAAGCATTGGCTCAAAATATGTGTCAAAATATGACTTGTCACCAACAATCACTCCAGTTGCACGCACTCCAATTGAGGCCACATTAAGACTCAAAATCACCCCAAAGTGGATGAAAACATCCCCAACAGCACACAAGGGTTAAAATTATGTTATGATAGTTTAAGGGATAGTTCAGCCAATCATTCTGTCATTATTAACTCAGGTACTTTAAAAAGTATGCATTATGAGTCTGGCCTAAATTTTCCTTCTATTGATGGCAATGTTACAGGATTTCAACTTTCTCCATAATATCTTATATTGTGTTCAAAAAAGAAGCTCAGAAAGGTTTGAAAGCACTTGAGAGTGAAAATACAGAGTAACTTTTCATTTTTGGGTGAACTACCCCTTATCATTCCACAGACACGACATTTCTAAGTGAACTCAGCAGCCTCCTTAAAGCTGTGATGAAAACTCAAATAGTCATGGTCAAAGCTGTGATCTAACATAAAGATGAATGTTAAATAAATGTTCATGAAGACGTATCAAACAGTGGTAAATGAAAGCTGTGCCGTTTTGAAATGTACTAAGTTACAATACGATGTAAAGTAACGCAGCGTGTGTACACGAACAGGTTGGCTTGAATTAACTATAATTTTGTCGGTTTCGTAAATACTAAAGTTTATAAAAGGCATGTTGTGGGGACTGAGGAAACATTCAGGGCTGACGATGATGGGAGGAGATATAAGGGGCTTTTTTCAAATTCACAAACAATCCAAAACCACCAATAGGCGGCTTCACACGGAGAGAAACGCGAACAGGTAATGTGGGGGTTGTAGTTTTAGCATAGCGCTTCTAACAGAATCGTGAACGTGGAAGAATCCCGCATAAACTACATCTACCGACTTTCCCTAAAAGTCTACGCGCAGGCGCAGAGCAACGGCTTTGCCAAATGTTTTGTTTCCACGCCATATTTGTTAGCCGGCTAGCGCTCGCAGGAGGGGCTCGTCTCGATCTTGATCTGAATCCGCCATCATCGGGGTTTCGTCGGGCAGAATCGGCTCCACATCCGCATCTCTCGCCGCAAAAACGCGTTCATTCTCGCTCAGCCACGGTTTTGGCCTGAAGGTCGTCGCGGAGTTTGAATAAAAACGCAGAGATCGGGACGCGCTCCCTTGAGATCGGGGCAGGACTGTGACTAGCGGGAGCTCTCGCTTCTCGGCGGAATATTTCTCTTCGCTTCATTTGCTGTGTCAAACACCTACTCTCGGTAAAATGGCTTGCGGAGCCACTCTGAAAAGGACTATGGACTTCGATCCGCTGATGAACCCCGCGTCCCCGAAGAGGAGGAGATGTGCCCCCATGTCGCCATCCAGTTCCAGCGCCTCCCCACAGAAATACCTGCGCATGGAGCCCTCGCCCTTCGGCAGGGTGTCTTCAGCACTCACCACAGGTCAGTCCGCTGCTCACACACCCGCTGACAGACACGACGAGGCTGAAAAAACCGACTGAAAACCGAGCACGGAGGTGTAGTTTTTTCCGCTGTTAGCAGAGCAGCTAACGCTACGTTACACATCCAAACACAGGAGCCAGTTTCCTTCTCTGTCGACACACACACACACACAAAATCAAACTGAAGTGATCATTAGGCTGTCTTAGGAATTCTGTTATGTGTTTGTAACCTGTTATTAACGGACATTTCCGTAGTCTTCGCGTCCTTGCTAGTGTTTTCGGCTCGACTGCTGATAGTGGAGTATATCGATAAACTCTTGAGTGTGTGTGTGGATGAGATATAAGGCTGCTCCTCCTGCATTTTTACTCTATCTGTATGTGGCTATCAGTGTGAATGTTCGGGGTTTTGTGAAGCACATTAGTCTGACAGTCGATGACGACCACAGCAGTCGCTTCCGGAGGTAAGCTCCGTTCATTTCCTCTTTGGGGAAGCTGATTGTTATCTATATAACTCATAAATCACTTGAGAAAGTCCTGCCATGAGCTCAAGATTCTTAATATCATCATATACTCGTGTTGACTAAGAGATTTTGTCTGGTAAAAAATGATCTGCACAGAATTTAAAGGGACAGTTCACTCAAACATGAACATTTCCTTATTTCAGTATTTCCCAACCCTGTTCCTGAAGGCACACCAACAGTCCACATTTTCAACCTCTCCCTAATCAAACACAGCTGAATCAACTCATCAGAAGACTAGAAGAGACTGAAGTTAATGGGTCAGATAATGGAGACATCCAAAATATGTACTGTTGGTGTGCCACCAGGAACAGGGTTGGGAAACACTGCCTTATTTACTCACGCTCGAGTGCTTCTCAATTGATTCTCTTCTGTTGAACACAAAGTAAGAATAACATTTCTTATGAACGTTGGAAAACAACAACCATTGACATTCATAGTAGAAACAAACAATACTATAGGGGGTCAATGGCTGTTTTCCAGAATCCTTCAGAATTTCTCCTTTGTGTTCAACAGATGAAAGACACAACCTGGTCTGGAAAAAGTGAATGATGAGAAATTGATGACCGGTTTTTCATTTTTAGGTCTCTTTAACAGATTTGTCTCTTTAACAGATTTGCATTAAAACATTACCCCGGATGAGTTAAGTTCAGTGGTAATGTACTATATAAACTAAACTGAATTTAAATTGACTGTGTAAAATCTGACTTCTCCAGCAAGTGTTTCAACTAGCCCAGGAGATGAGTTGAATAGTAATATTTTTACTCTTAGCACCTTTGGTGATACAGCACAGGAGCAATCACACAATGTGTTCACTTGTAGGAGAGGCTAGTGTGGTGTTTGTAATAAAATGATTTATTTAAGCCTGTTAGGGCTGCAACTAATGATTATTTTAAGAATCGGTTAATCTGTCAATTTTTTTATTTTTATTTATTTATTTTTTTTAATTCCATAAATATTTTTTAATTTATTTATTTTATTTTTTTCCCAATTAATCGATGAATCAGATAAAAAAAACAAAGAAGAATTCCTTTCCAACCCTTTATTCAAAAACAAAACTAAAATTTTTAGAAAGTGCACTAGGCTTGTGCCGGTATTCGGGAATGCGATAAATCACAGTAATGAATATGCACGATATTGTTATCGCGGGCACTTCAAAATACCGTGAAAAATAATAGATCCGAATTTATATTCTTAGAACGCGCCTTAGCTTATTTTCCATCAACCGCTTGAAGAAACACTGCGTATATGCTGCGCAGAACTGATGCGCACTCTGATGTAAACAATCCCCGCATGTAGAAGCACTGTGTGCGCGCCGCCGCTGCCACCGCACTATAATCCTCACACGAAGAAGAAGCATGGCGGAAGGAGGAACGCTGCCGACAATTTATCCCCCTTCAAAAAAAAAGTCAGAGGTTTGGAAATATTTTGGGTTCCAAAAAAATGCAGAGGGATTGCTGATCGAAGACGGTTTCCCTTTGCACATTCACTTTGATATAATTGCTCAAGTTTACTTTTATATTGTGTATTGTTTTATTTATATTTATTTGTATTTAAATGTTTGAAGTACTTTTAGTTAATTAAAAAGTTATTAAAGTTACTAAGTTGACGAAACTGAAGTTTTTTTGTGTTTTTTTTTTACCTGTTTCTCTAGTAAAATTACAATATCGTGATAATACCGTATACCGTGATAAAACCTCAATCAATTAATCGCAGCATGAAAATGTGATACCGGCAGATGCCTAAAGTGCACACACATGTTGTCCTAAAACATCCCTGAGCTGGTATAATAATAATTATAAAATAGTACTTGTGTGTATTTACATGTCTAATTCATAAAATAAGCATTGGGATGTTTAAAACACTGCATAATTCTGATAATATGAAACGTCTGTCTCTGGCTCAGTCTTGTCACATCATGTTGCTTTTGTTTATTTAGTGTGAAATGCTCCCACACCTTGAGTCCCACAGATTTCTCTGCCTTCACCATGTGTATTTCCTCTAATGTTACCTCCACTCGTTTTTTCGCTCCGTCCTGTCTGAGGTGCCGAATTCTGCTGGCATCAGTGCACGACAGAGGCAGAGTGCGTTCACTCTGTTCCTCGCTCAACTAAAGTTTTTTAATAATCAAACGTCTCTACATCGCGCAACACGACGAATCGATTATGAAAATCATTGCCAGCGCTTTTAGTAGTCAATTTTTAATCGATTGCTTGTTGCAGCCATAAACCCCATTACTTTGTTTATTGTTTGCTGGAAACCTGAAAGCGTTTCTTTGCACCGCTCTCTCCCCTAGCTTCAGTTGCTTTAATGCTGTGACTCTGTCTATCTCTTTAAAAGTGTCACTTGAGTTAGCCAATCATCATCAGATATGGGGTTGTCCCACCCCTACACTCTCATACCGAGCAGGCCAACAGAATCAGATGTCTATGGCTCAGAACAATGTTTTGTGGAAAGTATCCATGATCATAATAAGCAGGATGAAATACACACGGGACAGTTGCGTTTCGCAGAATAAAACCCTTCAGTACTTTGCTTCGCGTTGGGCTGCCGATATACCTGTCAGGTTTTATTCTTTCAGAAACTCCCTGAATGTCCTTTAAATCAAGCATGTCCTGCAGTGTAGAAAATTAAACAGTATGAATAGTACAGAGAAACAAAAGTGTTGTTTTTTTGGTGAACTCCCCATCATTTAGTTTTGTGTTTTGCAGTTGCTGAAGATTTTCTGGCTAGTCTAATAAAGGTTTGTTTCGTCTTCCAGAGCAAATCCTGAGCAACATCAAGCAGGAGTACAAGCGCATGCAGAAGAGGAGACACTTGGAGAGCAGCTTCCAGCAGACGGACTCGTGCTGCCCGCTCGACTCGCAGCCTCACGCCAGCAGCAGCAGCAGCAGCGCTGGTACACACCACACTGCTCTCCTTACAGTGTAGAGAGTTATGAAAATAATGCTGTTTCACTATCAGGAGTCTCTGCTGAGCTTCAGTGAATGAGCGTCGCCATGCACTATGGGTGTGAAACGACACGCATCCCACAAGTGTTCAACAAAATGAGATTATTACACTTTACGGGTTGTGTAAAACGTGTTAAAAATAAGTCAGTTAGCTGTTAGTGTCAATATGTTAGTGTTCAGGTAATCTGTAATCTAGTGTGCTTCAAAACAGAGACAGTTCTCATTTTGAAGATATAAACATTCACATCTTTGTTTGTTACTTCCTGCAAAATCAAGGATTTTTTTAACATCACCTCATACTTAAGTTTCTCATCAAATCTTCTGACCAATCAAATGCTCTCAATTATCTTGACATGCACCGCCCCCTTCAACACATAATTGCTGAATGCTGAAATCAGTCATTTATTCACGTCGATGTGCGTTCAAACCAAGGTTTTGCCTAAACCAGGGGTGTCCAAACTCAGTCCTGGAGGGCCGGTGTCCTGCAGATTTTAGCTCCAACTTGCCTCAACACACCTGCACGGATGTTTCTAGAAAGCCTGGTAAAAGCTTGATTATCAAGCCCAGGTGTGTCTGATTGGGGTTAGAACTTAAGTTATGCAGGACACTGGCCCTAAAGGACTTAGTTTGGACACCCCTGGACTAAACACTTGTTGAGCTGAACTCCTTATTTTGATTTTAAACATGCTGTCCTACAGCAAGTCCAGAGGGTGAAATAACTTGTACACACTGTCAGTGGCAAAATCACTCAGATCGGTGTTCAGATCAAAATGTAAATGTGTCATTGAGCTTTCTGGCCCACCTTACTGATCATCAGTTAACTATACGTAAATCGAGAGTCATACTAATTAAAGGGACCTATTCTGTTCCATTTTACAAGCTGTAAAATAAGTCTCTGGTGAGTATGTAGGAGATTTCAGCTCAAAACACCACAAAAATAATGTTTTCTATCTCTCTGAAACTGACCCTTTTAGGCTTTGATTTTAATTGTGGTGTTTTGGTTACTGTCACTTTAAATTCAAATGCGATTGAGCTCTTTTTCAGAAGAGGGAGGAGCAACAAATGCCTGTGTCAGCATAGTGGCAGATTCAAAAACAAGACTAACCTTCTATGCTAATGAGGGAGAGATGGTCACTAGTGGGCGGGGTTTTCAGCCTCTGATGACACGTACAAAGGGAGAATGTCAAAGTGTTTCTGCAGACTGTTTTGATCAAGTCTGATTGTAAAAAACAGAAAAAGGAATTAATTTTTGCCATTATAAGCTGATTATATTGACACACCGCTGCCACACAACTGTTTTAAACCCTTTATGAAAGTGATTCTTGCAAAATAGGCTCTATTTAAAATTACGTTATTATAGAGGTGGTAATTAAACCATATTATTAAAAACAGTGATATTAAACAGCACTTATTTAGCACATTTTTACCATGCCAATCAACTAGCAGTACTTCACACACTTATCAGTGAGATTTTGGATTGAGAGGGTTTACTATGAGGGACGCTAGTGAGTACTGAATACACTTTGTCGTGATTTAGTGGTACTCCTCTCTATATTTGATATTTTTCAGTAATTATTTTGATTATTCAGCTTATTTGCTGCTATATTATGTGTTTCTGTTCTGTATAATGATTAAGCTTAAAGCTAAAAAGGGAGTGTTTACTGTGCTGACGAAGTGTGTGTGTGTGTATCTTCATGGTGTCCAGGCTCGTCCTCTGGATCCGCCTCTCCCTCCAGACGAGAGCAGCCGCTTTTCACGCTGCGGCAGGTGGGCATGATCTGCGAGCGGCTGCTGAAGGAGCGCGAGGAGAAGGTGCGCGAGGAGTACGACGAGATCCTCACCACCAAACTCGCAGGTACTGAAAGAGTCACAATAAAGTGCACATCAAATCTAATTTAACCATGTTGATGTTGTTAGCTCACATTGCTAGTTTTGTGGTGAACAATTTATTTATGTCATTAAGAAAGAAAACAATAGTTTGCCCTTCTAATCTTTGATTGAAATCTGAAATTGCACTTCCTGTTTGTCTTCAGTTCAATTCAGGTCTGTCTGAGGTAATGGGTGGGACTAACATACTTAACCACGCCCCTCCCGCTGTCAGTTTAGTTGGTGAGCAGGAGGAGTCTGTTAGGTTGTTATAACTTTCCCCAAACCCTTTTCCCCATCTTTCTGAATGAAACGCCTACTTTACTACATCCAATCAGCTCGCAGTAGAAAAAACAAGCCACACCCACTGCTTTCTCATTTAATCTGTTTCTCTAGGAACTACGTCACAATATGAACATGAAAGTGTTCCCAGCTTCCGATTCATGCAGACTTTAATAAGATTTTACTGGAACCACCAAAAAAAGAGGAACTTTAATTGAATATTAATTCCCAAATTCAGTAAAACGTTTTACAGCAGAAGCAAAGACTCTTACCTTGGCAGTTTTTGGACTACAGAAATTCTGGCTAACATAGTTTCTTTTAATTACCAGGGTGTGATACTGAAATAAGTCTTAGGAACAGAGGTCAAAAAACAATTTCATTGTCTTAAAATTTGCGTTTATTTGTACCTGACTATCCCAACGATTCCAATATGATTTTTCAGCGATTCATTTGTTCCCAAACACCACCTTTGCGATATGCTAACCTGCGCTGATTGGTCCAATATCCCAGTCTGTTGTGATTGGTCGAATGGGCTCAGTGTGAGACGGAGAGAAATGCCCACCATAGTTATGAAGTAGTCGGAGCACAGATTATATGTGTGAGGCCAGTGCAGTTAAACACCAGCATTCACTCTACTCTTAACCATAACCCCAAATAATAACAACGACGCACATTCAGTATTAGTCCACACAGTGGCAAAAGCTGAATTATTTCGAAAATTGACCGCACCACGTGTGAGGAACAGTTGACGGTGGCCATAGCAAAGACAAATGCAGGAGTTTGCGAGCCCAAAATACATTTAAATCGGTAAATGAAGAAGCACACATCGTGTTTTCAACATAGTTTTGGACGTTATATGTGAACAGCCCCATACAGATTTAACCTGATATATACAGTACAAGCACTGATCTGTAACAAGGCTATAATAGTGTTTGATTTTTCATCAGTTTTAGTTTCTATTGCGTTTTGACTTTTATGTTTTCAAATTTAGTTAGTTTTAATTAGTTTTAGAGGAAGATTTACTAGTTTTTATTAGTTTCTACATTTTGAAATGACTTAGTTTTAGTTTAGCTTTTATTAGTTTCAGTATTAGTTTTTTTTTCTAAATGAGGATATTTGTTAGGTGCAAGACTCAAAATCAACAGAATAAATATTGTATAATAAAAACTCAGCCATACATTTCTTGAAACCTGTATTTAGAGGACACACTAACACTATCATCTACCACTACCATCTACCCATCCTCAAATTCAAGTACAACAGCCCACAAGACAGCAGCCTTAAGTACAATATGTGTTAAGGCTGCCTCTGAGATTAGATACACAGTAGTGATGGGAAGTTCAGATATTTATCGCGGATGTTAGGACTCAACATTATGTAGTCAGCAATAGTAATTTCAGTCAGTTAAAACATCACCATGATCTGAAAAATGTCTTACAGTAAAGTTTTGCAACCCAACTGAAGCATGATTCACCTATGAAATAAACGTACGTTTCACCAGATCCTCTCATTTAAGCCCTCGGTTTACCCGCGGTGCTGTTATTCTAGATTTGTTCATTCACAGCAGGCTATCATGTACTGTTTGTGCTCGGTTCACTGAATCACGCATGCGCAGTATTATCGGTTAACCGCTTCTCAAATTTGATCTTAGTGTAACGTCACTGTTCTAATAACTGAATAAGAGTATATATTGGATGATTTAGAGTTAAAGCGGGTATTAGGCTTGTTAAAAAGTAAGTAGTTTGTGGATAAGTGCTTACTGGAGACGCGAATCATTTCAAATGATTCAGTTCATTTTGGTGAACTTGTTTAACTGGTTCACTTAGATGATCCGGTTAAGATTCGTTCGTGATACAGAACTAAAACCCATTATTGGGCACAAATGAGTTAAAGTAATAGTTTTAATTGCCTGTAATGCTGTCACCGTGCTGCTGTCATGTCCACTCGTTGTTTTTGTTGTGGGAGCAACAGCGAGGACTGACTGGAGGAGAAGCGGCTCGATGGCAGCAGGATTACAGACTCTGAGGTGCCGTACGGGTCAAACACCTGCAGCGCAGAGTAAATAGATTTACTTCTAAAAGGATTACAGTAAGATTATCTATTAAATACATTTACAAATACGAAAACGAAGGAGTTTTTAGCTATAATTTTAGTCAGTTTCAGTAAATTTTATATGTACACAATACAGTTTCAGTTCTAGTTTTTTGAAAAACTCTCGTTTTTATTTTATTTCAGTTAACGACAATTATTTTCCATTTTAGTTTTCGTTTATTTTCGTTAACTATAATAACCTTGATCTGTAATCGATAAGTGATCACAAGCTGATTTCAGGTTACAATGTTAAATACATGTTTTGCAAACTAAAGAAAACACTTTTAATCACACTTACAGCTTGTGTAGGATGGAGAAACACTTACAGGATCTGGAGGAAGGAGAAACTGGTCCGAACAAACTGTGTAACAGTTACTGACAAAGTCCCGTACATTAATAGTCTCTGCAGCTTATTTCTTTAATTGCAAATGGCCGGCGAATCCCGTGTTGCAGTGTAGGTTATTGTATCAATCTTCAGAAAAAAGACAGGAACAAACACATCACATCGTTGGCTATACTGTGGTGTTGTGAAAATTAACTTTAACCCTGTATTCCCCACAGCCGCGACACAGTGATCGTAATCTTCACGTCATGATCATTCCCATAATCTCCTGCGCTCTGCTATTGTTTGAGAGGAATGGGCACATTCACATCTTACTGTATCCGGCACTTCATATTTGGCTCATATCAATTGTCTATACGAACAGGCAAAAGATTTGAACGTGGGGCAAATCATTTATTTGACTCTTGAGTCGAATATTTCGTTAAAGAATCAATAGTTTTAAACACGGTGTGCTTTCAGATTTAAACCTCAGCTGGAGGCTTTCATTCACTTATAGCTGTGTTACACACTTCATGGAAGGTCATTGTCAAAAACCCATAATAAAGGCTCTTTAATATTCATCTACTCTGTTTGCTCTTGTGTCTCCAGAACAGTACGATGCGTTTGTGAAGTTCACCCATGACCAGCTGATGAGGCGGTTCGGGGAGCAGCCGGCCAGCTGTAAGTGTGCTGCGCTCTTTATGCTTCTGTGTGGGAGTGTGTGCATGTGTGCGTGCATGAGTGAGTGTGTGTGTCGTTGTGCCTTTGTGGTCTGTAATCTAGGGATCTACTTAAGCCAAAAACTGCCCCGTCCACTCCATTTTGAAAGTTTATTTTTTTATTATTTTAGATCATGACTAGGCATGGGCCAGTACAAGAGTCTGACGGTATGATAAACAATAAAAATATCATGGTTTCACAGGATCAGGGTATTGCGATTATTGCTCC
The DNA here is from genome assembly GCF_903798145.1 of Danio aesculapii. Taxonomy (NCBI): domain Eukaryota; kingdom Metazoa; phylum Chordata; class Actinopteri; order Cypriniformes; family Danionidae; genus Danio; species Danio aesculapii. Next base: position 1,959,496 of record NC_079454.1, read on the forward strand.
AAATTATGCTCTTTTTGAATGTCTGGGTAAAAAACACAAACTTTTTCCCCCTTGAACACAATATATTAGATTTTAAGAAACATTTGTAATATTTTGGGCTAGTAGCTTTTGATATAGAGGTTCCTTTTCTGATGAAGATACTGTTATACAAAACGTATATACACCGTAGGAACGAATAATCTTGAATTTTCTATACTGAGGTAAATCTAGAAACCAGTTATCGTCCCATGTCTATTCATGAACACCTAAACATGACATCTATATTTAATGGATTGGGAATTATTCAACACGTTTAATAAATAGAATTACACAAACATGTCCGAACGTGTACCTTTCATTGTCTGACTAGCATGTTAAAGCTGTTGCATGTACATTTTGACTCTACGAAGAATGACATTGAGTAAATGCTTTAGTCACAGAGTATGTTCAACAAATGTTTTTGCTTCAGATCATCAAAATCCCAGCGTCATCCCATTCAGAAATAAGTTTATTGGCAAAAGCTGCTAAACGACACATGCCTTTGACAGGAAAAGCCTCTATATCCCGAGAACCAATCAGAAGACGCAAATCGAATCATATGATTTCAATGTTACGGCACGCTGATACGCCGGCTTTTGTGGGGAGACTGTTTTATTCCGCTTGCGATTTAGCTTTTAAAAGAGGGAGTTTGATGAACTGCATGAGCCTGTCAGTGAATGGCAAATGAAAACGTGCCTTACCTCAAAACTCTGTGCATTATAAGAAAAAGAAAACAGTGTGCAGTCGGAAGTGTTACATGCATTTATAACGTTTGTTTGCGCAGTGACGCTACTTTGAGTTTGATTTACTATTTATTAAACGGCAACTGCGTTTCACGAAAGGCAGAGTTAAGATGCCGCCTTTTATCCCACATGGATGCTATGAGGATAAACGAGATGAAAAATAGACCTTGAGTATAGTGAGGATGAACGAATGACAGCTTCTACAATTGTCTGAGAGACATCCTCTTTTTGCCCAGTGTGTGTGATATATATATATAAGTATAAAACTTTATTTATACTACTTCATAATACCTATATGCCTGATAAGCTTTATATATTAATGGACAATGCACAGATATTGATGTTTCACAATGTTTTACACTACATTATTTCAATCTACCAAGCTTAGTTTACATTGCTCGACCTCCATTAAATCTAAATCCCAAATATCAGAAATGACAACAGATTAATATTTAATTACTGTCAGGTTTAATGTTATTGATTAATGCACTTACTTGACAGATTTCATTCATTTTCCTTCTGCTCAGTCCCTGGTTTATCAGGAGTTACCACAGCAGAATGAACCGCTACTTTCTTGACAGATTTATGTTTTTTTATTTTTTATTTTAGGTGTTTTATTTTTGGTAAAAATTTCTAATGGCATCTTTAGTGATTTTTTTTTTAGCTACTTACACTGTCTAGTAGCAATAGGTGGATTTAGAGGTTTTTGCAATAAAAGTACTAGTGGATTTAGCTGGTTTTGACGCAAAAGACAATCCACCTTGTTAAGAATTGTCATATATATATATATATATATATATATATATATATGATTTTTATTTATTTTTTATCTCTAATCTATGTATTTCCATGTGTTTAGCAAAATACTCAAGTGGCTTGACCCATTTACAACCCAACCCACTGCAGGCGAGGGTGTTTAAAATACACTATATCGTCTTTTAACCTTTTCAAAATTCATTTCGCCCTCAGCCGAACATCAATAAAGACAAGTTAGTTTGAAGTATACCAGGGCCTTAGAGGTCCCATAAAATTAAAATAAAGTTCCTCATCTCAATTTCTGACCAATCAAATACTCTCTAGTATCTAACATGCCCCGCCCCTTCATTTCATTGGCTGATTGTTTGATGCGCTTGAATTCACTCACTGGACGAACTGTAAGAAATGCTGACCGCTATTGGCTGTTGTTTTTAAAGGAGAGGAGCTAACATATGCCCTGCCCTCCATGTTTCAGTTGAAATGACATCAGACTTCGAATAAAAAGGCACATTTCAAAGCACTTGACCGGACCTTTAACTGTTGCTGCTTGTCCCACAGATGTGTCCTGAGGGCCCGCTGGCAGGGGTGTCTCCTGTTGTGGTGGATCTGCCACTCTGTGAACGGGTCCGGCTGGGTGTTTCAGCAGTGCCAATCGCATCTTTCCGCTGGGCACAGAGTGTGTGTCAGGCTTCTGTCTCTCTCTCTCTCTGCAGCAGCAGCTCAGTGCTTCCTGCCGTCGTCAACTACGCCCATATATGGACCTCCGCAACTCCTCCTCCAATCAGTGGCTCTTGTGTGTCTCCCACCGAACCCTGGATATTTATTAGGCTTTGACGATGCCTTTTATACACTCACCTGTCATTTCATCCTCGTCTGTTTGTTTTTTTTTGTAAATTGCCTTTTATTCACTGCGAATGATGTTGATTGCCATGATAAATGTGAGCCTGTGTGAAATGATAAACTTTGGGAAAGTGTGTCTCGGAGACTGCTGTTCATAGCTTTGTGTAAATACATCCTGGCTTTCATCTGGAGTTTTGTTTTCATGTACAAATCAAATACAGCATTTATTTTGATTCCAGTCTGTTTTCATGCTTTGTATTTATTTTGGTTTTTAATTTCTTTTTGTTTTTGTTTTGGCCCATTTCCTCTGCATTATGGTTTTACTGTACCTGTAGTTTAAATGACTTTATGTTTGGGAAAAGTATACTAATAAAATGTTTACATAACTGCGGTTTTACATCTGGTCTGCTTTACTACATTTACATGCTTGGGTTAATGTTACATCAGACTAAATCATGAACTTATACTTTATTAGGTACACCAGTCTAACTGCTCGTTAATGCAAATTTATAATGAGCCAATCACGTGGCAGCAGGTCAGTGCATGTAGACATGGTCAAGACGATCTGCTGCAGTTCAAAGCGAGCATCAGAATGGAGAAGAAAGGGGATTTAAGTGACTTTGAACGTGGCATGGTTGTTGGTGCCAGATGGGCTGGTCTGAGTATTTCAGAAACTGCTGCTCTACTGGGATTTTCACGCACAACCATCTCTAGGGTTTACAGAGAATGGTCCGACAAAGAGGAAATATCCAGTGAGCGGCAGTTCTGTGGGCGCAAATGCCTTGTTGATGCCAGAGCTCAGAGGAGAATGGCCAGACTGGTTCCAGGTGATAGAAAGGCAACAGTAACTTAAATAAGCACTCGTTACAACCGAGGTCTGCAGAAGAGCATCTCTGAACACACAACACGTCCAACCTTGAGGCGGATGGGCTACAGCAGCAGAAGACCACACCGGGTGCCGCTCCTGTCAGCTAAGAACAGGAAACTGAGGCTACAATTCACACAGGCTCACCAAAACTGGACAATAGAAGATTGGAGAAACGTTGCCTGGTCTGAGGAGTCTCCATTTCTGCTGACACATTCAGATGCTCGGCTCAGAATTTGCCATCGACAACATGAAAGCATGGATCCATCCTGCCTTGTAT
>NC_079454.1:2300497-2330497 GCF_903798145.1 Danio aesculapii
TGGCATGGTTGTTGATGCCAGATGGGCTGGTCTGAGTATTTCAGAAACTGCTGATCTACTGGGATTTCATGCACAACCATCTTACAGAGAATGGTCTGAAAAACAGGAAATATCCAGTGAGCGGCAGTTCTGTGGGTGCAAATGCCTAATTGATGCCAGAGGTCAGAGGAGAATGTCCAGACTGGTTCCAGCTAATAGAAAGGCAACAGTAACTCAAATAAGCACTCGTTACAAGCGAGGTCTGCAGAAGAGCATCTCTGAACACACAACACGTCCACTTGAGGCAGATGGGCTACAGCAGCAGCACTGCTGTATAACCAATCAGATCGCTCTAAACAAGGCAACAAGTTCTGATGTTAACCCGATGTAAAACACCAAACACACTAACTGAACTCACACCCAGTATAAAGCTACAGGTCTTTTCCTTCAGACGCTCTTTATTTGATCAGAACAGAGCCATGATGTCAACATGACTCCATAATGCAGCTGGCTCAGTAGTATTTGCTTAAGATCAGAGAAATCAAACACAGCATCCTCCCTCACCACACACACACACACACACACAGGCATACACTCACCTGTCTGCGTAGCGTTGGAGCTCGCGAGAGTTTGAGCAGTGTCAGGTGAGGTTTGAAGGCTTTGTCGTCTGCAGATGTGATGCCGCGCTCCTCCAACGCCTTCCTCACGCTCTCTGTGTGAGACAACAACATCACTGATGCATTCTGGGACAGTCTATTTACAGCCCAGACTCCACGCCGTCGTCCTCAGTGTAAGACAAGAACATAATCGATACAGAGATGATGCTAACTGTCAGGACATTAGCAGAGACACACACGCACGCACACACACACGCTACAGCACAGACCAAACACACTCAAAGACCAAACCTCAATGCTAATCGCTCCAGAAAAAGTTCGTTTATTCATTTTCCTTTGGCTTAGTCCCTTTATTTGTCAGGGGTCGCCACAGCGGAATGAACCGCCAACTAATCCAGCATTTGTTTTACACAGCGGATGCCGTTCCAGTAGCAACCCTGTACTAGGAAACACCCATACACACTCATACACTACGACCAATTTAGTTCATCAATTCACCTATAGCGCGTGTGTTTGGACTAAACCGGAGCACCCGGAGGAAACCCACGCCAACACTGGAAGAACATGCAAACTCCACACAGAAAGAAGACTCAAACCAATGACTTTCTTGCTGTTCTGAGATGTTCTGTACCTGCTATCAGCGCGAGTGTGTTCAGGTGTTCTCCTTCTGCGATCTGGACAAAAAACACTTCCTGTCTGAAGTTTCCGATTCCACAGAAGGGCAGGACGAGTCTGCGGCCCGACAGCAGAGCATTCAGAGGAGACTCCAGCTCAGAGAGAGTAGAGGCAGCACTGCACACACAAACACACACACATAGAGATCTGACTAGGGCCGTCACAGTAGTCAAGGTTTGTCAAACACAGCATGTTCTGTTTAATCACAGATGATGACGGTGAATCTGTGGTGAATCTACAGGTGAACGTGTAAATTAAGTTAGGTATATAAATATTTAGATATCGACACAATTCCAATATTTTTTAATTACCAACATAACAATTTGAAATGTGCTTTAACTGCAGACTGTCAGCTTTAATTTGAGGGTTTTTACATCCAAATCAGGTGAACGCAGTAGGAATTACAACAGTTTGCATATGTGCCTCCCACTTGTTAAGGGACCAAAGTAATTAGACAGAGTAATAATCATAAATCAAACTTTCACTTTTTAAAACTTGGTTGCAAATCCTTTACAGTCAATTACAACCTGACGTCTGGAACGCACAGACATCACCAAACGCTGGGTTTCATTCCTTGTGGTGCTCTGCCAGGCCTCTCAGCAACTGTCTTCAGTTCCTGCTTGTTCTTGAGGCATTTTCCCTTCAGTTTTGTCTTTAGCAAGTGAAATGCATGCTCAATCGGACTCAGCTCAGGTGATTGACTAGGCCATTGTACAATATTCCACTTCTTTCCCTTCAAAAACGCTTTGGTTTCTTTTGCAGTACGCTTTGGGTCTTTCTCCATCTGCACTGTGAAGCGCCGTCCAACGAGTTCTGAAGCATTTGGCTGAATATGAGCAGAAAATATTGCATGTAACACTTCAGAATTGATCATCACATTATCAATAAATACAAGAGAACCAGTTCCATTGACAACCATACATGCCCACGCCATGCCACTACTGCCACCATGCTTCACTGCTTAGGATCATCAGCAGTTCTTTTCCTTCTCCATACTCTTCTCTTCCCATCACAAGTTGATCTTGATCTCATCTGTCCATAGGATGTCGTTCCAGCACTGTGAAGGCTTTTTTAGAACTCTATTCTGGTCTTTCTGTTTTTGAGGCTCACCAATGGTTTACATCTTGTGGCGAACCCTCTGTATTTACTCTGATGTTGTCTTCTTTTGATTGTTGACTCTGACACACATACACCTACCTCCTGGAGAGTGTTCCTAATCTGGCCAACTGTTATGAAGGGTGTTTTCTTCACCATGGAAAAAAAATTCTTCGGTCGTCCACCACAGTTGTTTCCATGATCTTCTGGGTCTTTTTGGTGTTGCTGAGCCCACTGGTGTGTTCTTTGTTTTTAAGATTGTTCCAGACAGTTGTTTTGGCCATGCCTGATGTTTTTGCTATCTCTCTGATGGGTTTGTTTTTGTTTTTGTTTTTTCAGCCTAATGATGGCTTGCTTGACCTGTAGTGACAGCTCTTGGATCTCATCAAAATAGCACACTTGAAATGAACTCTGGACCTTTTATCTGCTCATTGTAATTTGCATAATGAGGGAATAACACACACCTGGCCATGGAACAGCTGAGAAGCCAATTGTCCAATTACTTTTGGTCCCTTAACAAGTGGGAAGCACATATGCAAACTGTTTTAATTCCTACAGTGTTCTCCAGATTTAGATGTAAAAACCCTCAAATTAAAGTCTGCAGCTAAAGCACATCTTGTTCGTTTCATTTCAAATCCATTGGTTTGTGTTATGTTGTGTATAGAACCAAAAATGTTACAATTGTGTACACGTCCAAATATTTATGGACCTAACTGTAACTCTTGAACATCTACAGTTCTTCCTGACCATCACACAACAGACATACAAGACCTGAAGAGTTTCTCACTGAGGTCAGCTCTGTAAAACTGACTTAACAACCATCAATAAATAATCATGACAATCAATAATAAATCAAATACACAACTATTTTAAGTATATTGCTGATGTGTGATCTCAATCATCAGTAGAGGTATGTGTAGTGTGTGTGTCTTACAGGTCCACCTGGTCCTGTGTGCTCAGGTGAGTCACCAGTAGAGTGATGTGTAGTGTGTCCACAGGTATGAGCGCTCGCGACAGACGACTGTCCTTCATCAACACCTGCTTCTGCAAATCCTCCACTGCCTGCTTGATCTGACACACACACACACACGCGCACACACACACACACTCTGTATTATTCCACTAACTTATACCCTTTGTCAGCAATACAACCCCAGAATTTGGCACAGTATGGAAAACAAATAAAAAAGGAAAGTAGTGATTTCTAAATTTACTTTGACTCTAAATACAATTTTGGTTCTTGCAACACATTTCAAATAAAGTTGTGACAGTAAAGCATTTACCACTTTGTAATGTTGCCATTCCTTTTCACGACACTTAAAAGATGTTTAGGGTCTGAAGACATCAAGTGATGAAGAGTTTCAGGTGTAATTTTGTCCCATTCTTCCTGAAAACAAGTCTGAAAACAGTATGGGGTCTTCGTTGTTGCATTTTGCGATTCAAAATGTACCACACATTCTCTATTGGAGACAGGTCGGGACTGCAGGCAGGCCAGTCCAGTACCTGTATCCTCTTCCTCTGCAACCAGGACTACACTCTGCAGCCAGGGCTTTGTAATGTGTGCAGAATGTGGTTTGGCATTGTCTTGTTGAAATATGCACAGGCGTCGCTGGAAAAGAAGGCAGCAGATTGTGCTTCAAAATCTAAATATAACTAAAAAGGACGGGTTCTGACTCCAAAATTCATTTGCACACTTTGTTTTCATGCTACTAATATGCTGATGAGATTAGGGCTGGAGAAATGCAATTTACCCTGCTAGCAACACTTTATTTGCATGCTTTGTTTAGCCGTCTCTGCCTAACCATTCCCCTCTGTGTACTTTTCAGCATTAATGGTGAATCACAAAAGTGCAAGATACCTTTGCCAAGGGCACCGACACAACCCCATACCATGAAAGACCCTGGCTTTTGGACTTGTTGCTGGTAACAGTCTGCATGATCCTTTTGTTCTTTGGTCTGAAGTACATGGCGTCCATTTCTTCCAAAAAAATCCCTGAAATACTGATTTATCTGACCACAGTACATGATTCCACTGTGTGATGGTCCATCCCAGATCCCTCTGAGCCCAGAGAAGTCGACAGCACTTCTGGACACTGTAAACATAGGGCTTCCTTTTGGCACAGAACAGTTTTCACTGGAATTTGTGGATGTAACAACATATTGTGGTACTTGACAAAGGTTTACCGCAGTAGTCCTGAGCCCATGTGGTGATATTAGATTGGATTGGAATGTCTTTATTGTCCCCAAAGGACAATTAGGTTTACAGCAATAGCCAACAGATAACAGCAACAGGTCACACTCGACAACATAGAAGTAAGAGTAAACAATAAAATAAATCATAATCAAGTTAAAAAAACATACTACTTAAAGCTTGTACCCAACTGCAACTGGAACAAATAAATGCAAATATCTGTTGGACCGTGTCCATCTAGAATAAGTATAATTTCTGCCTGATGGCAGGAGGCAAAACCTTGAATAAAGTGGGTGGTTCTCATCTGCTAAAATGGACATAGCCCTCTTTATGACTCTCACCTCATACACGTGTCCAATACTGTTAAGATTTGTGACCAAAAATTTTTGAGAGAGATGAACAATTTTTGAAAGTTTGTTTTACTTTTCACTCACAAATACCAGCGATACCAGCATATTACTGCAAAAGTTAAAAGAGACTCAATAAAAGAAGAATAAAATGTCCTAAGCAGAGGCCTATCCACAAAAAGGTGACCTACTATGCAAAGATCACTTTAATAAGGGGTTTAAACACAGTTGTGTGGCAGCAGTGTGTGAATATAACCAGCTTCTAATGGTAAACATGAAGTAATTGTATTTTTAATAATCAGACTTAATCTAAACAGTCTGCAGAAACACTTTGATTGACATTCTCCCTTTGTACGTGTCATCAGAGGGGAAAGCCCCGCCCACTAGTGACCATCTCTCCCTCATTAGCATAGGACGTTAGTCTTGTTTTTTGAATCTGCCACTATGCTGACACACAGGCATTTGTAGCTCCGCCCTCTTCTGAAAATAGCACAATCTCATTTGAATTTAAAGCGACAGTCACCAAAAACGCCACAATTAGGATTAAAGCCTAAAAGGGTCAGTTTCAGAGAGTTAGAAAACATTATTGGTGTGGTATTTTGAGCTGAAACTTCACTACACACACTCTAGGGACACCAGAGACTTTTTTACAGCTTAGATCAATAAAGTAATAACACCATATGTGATGATATATGGTACATTTTGAATTAGAAAATTCCATAATATTCGTTTCTCCTACTATGGAAGTCAGTGGTTTCAGGTTTTGAGCATTCTTCAAAATATCTTCTTATGTTGTTAACAGCAGAAATAAAACTCATCAAAGTTTATAGTCGTTTAAGGGCGAGTACATTTTTAATTTCTGCGTGAACTACCCCTTTAAGAAACAGTTGTGCAACTGTTGTGTTTTACCTGTGGGTTTGTGATCGGCACAGACACAAGTAGTTTGCCGAGTCGTCTCTTTTCTTCTTCCTCCCAGCATCCTCATCTTCAGCCTTCACCCCTCTCTTACGCTTCTTCTTCTTCACGCTGCTTTCTGTGCCTGGAAACACAAACATTCAGTCATTTAAACACGCAAACACAACGTTTCAACACTCTGAGAATTGTAAACTACAAATAAATGTACACAGTCAAACAGGAATTGTGCACTATTTATAGTAGACTAAGCCGATGCATGTAAACAAACTGATCATGTGACCTCTTAAAGGGATAGTTCAGCCCAAAATCATTATTTACTTACACTCAACTGAATTCAAACTGTTAGTATAAAAATGTTCTTGTTGGGATAAAATGCAGAAACTTTTGTCATGATGTTGAACGTAAGCTTGCAGATATTTCAGAAACATGCTCAGTGAACATTCTTGTTTATCTGAAAAACAATGCTGAAGTCAGATATTCTTCATTGAGTAAGAACAAAATGGAGGACGAGTTTTGTGGATTTTTTGTTTTATTTTGGGGTGAACTGTCCCTTTAAAGACAGTCAGCATGAAACTCAAGATTGAAATCCTGCAGGAGCACATGATCATCCAGGCTTAGCTCAGGATATTATCAAACATCTGCATGAAATCAGCAACAGTGGGATGTTCAGTAGCCAGGCTGTAATCTAAATGTTGGTGCTATTTGGAAGCGAACGCTGACAAACGAGCGTTTCTGAACTGTTTGGGAGGACGCCGCAAACAAGAAACCCGAAAAGCGGCACACAAATGTTTTATTCATAGCGTGTAGCCAGCTGGGGCATTTGAATGCAGGAGCAGCTGCGGTGCTAGGCTGATCCACGCTGCGCTTGGCAAGCGAATATCGTCCCTCTTTCAGCGGCCGCTCACACCGGGATGATTCCGCTCCGGGACGATGAAGACAGCAGCCCACGACACACTCTGACAGGTAGGACATGCTCGGGTTTCATTTTCTTGTTGCAACTAACTGCTGAAGCTTTTATAGATGAGTGTGCTGTACAAACCACCTGCAAACACACTCCATCATCACTTTTACAGACGCTTGCAGTGGTTTTGCACATTTGCACCAGACACTTCCGTACAAATCATTGTATATCGATAAAGAACAATGTGCATTTCCGAGTGTGCCTCACACAGGTGAGTGGGCTTGACAGACCACCTGCAAAAAAACACACTCTTTTATCAGTTTAAAAAAATCTTGCACTTGTTTTTCCACATGTGACAAACAATTATTCATTAATTTTCCTTCGGCTTAGTCCCTTATTTATCAGGGGTCACCACAGTGGAATGAACCGCCAACTATTCCAGCATATGTTTTACACATTCAAATAGTGCATGTGTTTGGACTGTGAGGGAAACCGGAGCACCCGGAGGAAACCCACGCCAACACGGGGAGAACATGCAAACTCCACATAGAAATGCCAACTGACCCAGCCGAGGCTCAAACCAGCGACCTTCTTGCTGTGAGACGGACAGTGCTAACCACTGAGCTGCCCACAATCCTTCATATTTCCGAAAAAACACTGTGCATTTCTGAGTGTGCCTCACACAGGAGAGTGAGCTGTCCAAACCACCTGTAGAAACACTCTCCTCTCCATATGCACCGCACACTTTACTTAAAACTCCGTCTTACAAGGACTCAATAAGGAAAACAATGTTTACATGTGATTATACCACACAATCATGTTGCACTGCTTGCTTTTTCAACCTCTTTTGCACAATATTGTTCTGTCTTATGTATAATTGTATAGTCTGTCTCAGGTTATAAGTATGTATAGTTAGTATAGTTAGACTACCGCTCCAATATGTTAGTAATAGGTTTAAAATAGCTCTTACATCCAGTGTTGTGTTTATATTTATGATTATGTTTATTTATGTAGCACCATGCAGCAAGACATTTAGTTCCACTGTATGTCTGCACATTTAATGAAATGACAATAAAGCTTAACCTGACTTATATACATGGTATTATCACCATATTTACGTAAGCTGCAAAAAAGTTACTTTAGAAGCACTTCATAATACACACACCGGCCACTTTATTAGGTACACCTGTTCAACCGCTTGTTAACGCAATTTTCTAATCAGCCAATCACATGGCAGCAACTCAATGCATTTAGGCTTGTAGACATGGTCAAGACGATCTGCTGCAGTTCAAACCAAGCATCAAATGGGGAAGAAAGGGATTTAAGTGACTTTGAATTACGAGTCTCCATTTCTGCTGCCACATTCAGATGGTCGGCTCAGAATTTGGCATCAACAACATGAAAGCATGGATCCATCCTGCCTTGTATCAACAGTTCAGGCTGCTGTGTGGTGGTTTAATGGGGTGGGGGATATTTTCTTGGCACACTTTGGGCCCCATTAGTACCAATTGAGCATCATGTCAATGCCACAGCCTACCTGAATATTGTTGTTGACCATGTCCATCCCTTTATGACCACAGTGTCTCCATCTTCTGATGGCTACTTCCAGCAGGATAACGCACCATGTCATAAAGCGTGAATCATCTCAGACCTGGTTTCTTGAACATGAACAATGAGCTCACTGTACTCAAATGGCCTCCACAGTCACCATTACTCAATCCAATAGAGCACCTTTGGGATGTGGTGGAACGGGAGATTCACATCATGGATGTGCAGCCGACAAATCTGCAGCAACTGTGTGATGCTATCATGTCAATATGGAGCAAAATCTCTGAGGAATATTTTCAGTAGCTTGTTGAATCTACGCCATGAACGATTAAGGCAGTTCTGAATGCAAAAAGAGGTCCAACCCGGTACTAGTAAGGTGTACCTAATAAAGTGGCCGGTGAGTGTATATATTATTTAAACTTTAAGTTTTTTTAAGAATATTCAGATAGTTGTATTAGCGTTTGTTCGTCGCAGCGAGGAAGACTTAAAGCGATAGCTCACCCCAAAAATTGTATAATTTACCCCTGAAAACAAAATTTCATAGATCTTTTTTGATACGACTTTTGGCATAAAAGAAAAATCTATCATTGTATACATCTATTGCAATGTATTTTGAGTGATTGCCAAATAACTACACATGACGTGGTGCTGAAACACACAATAAAAGCTGGTTTTGTCTTACTAACTCGTCTGCGGCATTTTCCAATTTTTTCTATTTCTACTTCCGTCGCAGCAGAACAATAGCATAAACTAATGTCGCATTGATCTCCTCAGGTACTGATTATGGCTTTATTCAGTGCTAATGCTGCTAATGTGTGTTTAAATGCTATTTTAAGTGACATTTATTGCCATACTACTGAAAGCAGCAGCAGATTCACCCTCAGATCTTATAAAATAACTAGCAGACAGTTTAAAGGTGAAAGTCAGAACTGTGATTTAGTGCAAATCAACAACCTCAGTCACTCAGTGGCCTGTTAATAATGCCAAAAAAGATTAATATGTATTAATTAGATTATAACACATTTCATTGGAAGTGCAGTGGCTGATATTTAAATGTTTTCTGTCAGAATCTTGCCACGTTGTGTGTGGTTAGGACACGGTGTAACGGTTAATTAGGCAAAGTATATCAATGATTTTGTTCTGTAGCCAATCGAAAAAACAATAATGCATAAGGAATTTCTTAAAATTAAAAACTGCTTTTATTCTAGCCGAAATTAACAAATAAAACAAAATATTATAGGAAATACTGTGAAAATTCAGAATCTGTTCAACATCATTTGGAAACATTTGAAGATTCACAGGGAGGCGAATCAGTGAATAACATCAACTGTATCTTGAATTATTGAGTATATGGGTCGTGTGTGAACCCACTGCCCAGCTCTGCGTCTGCGAAGGGAAGCTCCGACAGCAGATTTTCAGACTCCTGACCCTTCTGCCTGCTCCCAGACACTCCTGGCTCTTGCTCTTTGCGTTCTTTTCTTTCTTGATCGCTATAAGAGAGCAGAGACAAAGAGGCACATGATGATAGGAGACTGGCACTTTATGATAAATGATAAAATAGACTTGTTGTGTGTGTGGTGCATGCAGATAACACACTAATGCAGGTTTACCATACAGATCAAACACACAATACTAAATGAGAAATACTGTAATAAAAATCGAAATATAAAGGGAAACACTGTAACTATATTGTAAATATTTTATGGGCATTGCTGTTATACTGAAATACTGAATGAGAATACAGTAATACTGAAATATTTAAAAATATTTTATGAAGAAATATTTCAATATTTTGTGGGGACATGAAACGTAAAAAATGAAATTTTAAGGGAAATTAAGATTTGACTGTTTGGCGCCATCTTGTGTCTGAATAATGCTCAGGTAGTGTATACTCCATCAGCTGATTTAGTGTCTGTCAGCTTTGTGTTGACTGTTGTGGCGCCATCTAGTGTCTGAATAATGCGCAGGTTAGTGTATACTCCATCAGCTGTTTAGTGTCTGTCAGCTTTGTGTGTTGACTGTTTGGCGCCATCTTGTGTCTGAATAATGCGCAGTTAGTGTATACTCCATCAGCTGTTTTAGTGTCTGTCAGCTTTTGTGTGTTTTGACTGTTTGGCGCCATCTTGTGTCTGAATAATGCGCAGGTTAGTGTATACTCCATCAGCTGTTTTTAGTTTCTGTCAGCTTTGTGTGTTTGACTGTTTGGCGCCATCTAGTGTCTGAATAATGCGCAGGTTAGTGTATACTCCATCAGCTGTTTTAGTTTCTGACAGCTTTGTGTGGACTGTTTGGCACCATCTTGTGTCTAAATAATACGCAGGTTAGTGTATACTCCATCAGCTGTTTTCATTTCTGTCAGCTTTGTGTTTTTGACTGTTTGGCGCCATCGTGTGTCTGAATAATGTACAGGTTAGTGTATACTCCATCACGCTGTTTTAGTTTCTGTCAGCTTTGTGTTTTTGACTGTTTGGCGCCACCTTGTGTCTGAATACTGCACAGATTTGTAAATACTCCATCAGCTGTTTTCATTTCTGCTAGCTTTGCGTTTAATTAAAGAATTAATCTGTTACAGCTCAGAACAATGTATTGTGTCTAATTATTATATCTTCATGGAGTTAGCAAATAAACAGATCATTTAGCTTGTTTAAAAGACAAACTTGCCTAATTTTGACTCATTTCTGAAAACTTGAACACCTTTGCTTTTTTTAATTTTTTATATTTTTGACTAGAAACAAGACAAGATTTCAACTTCTAGTTTAACTTATTAATGAAATGCAACACAAAAACTCCAGAAGATTTCTTCCCTGCTATTAAAAGTTGAAATTTCCATTTATTTTGGTTCTACAATAAGCCATGATTGTGTTCATTTGCATTTATTATTTGCATTCACTTTTCTTAATCAATCAGACCTACAATAAAACTTTCTAAAACAAAATGACTTCAATCTGAAAAAGTGACACTTCTGAAAAGAAATTTGCTGCAGCTGTATCAAGTCATTATTAAATTATTAGTAGTATTAATTGGGGGTAAACTTGGTTTTATATTTGCGCATTTGGACTAACCACTGAGCAATTTGGCAATGAGCAACCACAAATTTCTCCATTTGGACTCATGATAATATAATTTCAGAATTCTAAATGGGGAAATCATGATATTAGCCAATGACTATGAAAGTACACCATTGTTTAGTCAATTATATGGTGCTAATGTGTTTTGAAGTCATACTTACACGCTATTTCTGACCGAATATTCAAAGAACCATGGTAAACAATATAGGGAGCGTGTCATTTAACAAATGTGCGAATATAAAACCAAATTTACCTCAATGTATTATTATTATACGCAGGCTGTAAATCAATTGGGCATATCTTGTTGAAGTGAAAGCTGGAGTTAAGCACATGTAGTGGTGCACACTTCTTACTTGAATTGTTTTCTAAAATCTTGTTAGATTTGTGTAGCTATGCTGTACATGAATAGTATTCAAGTCACATAATATTAGTACAAACTACATGCTTATGTATCCCCTGTTATTAATGTTAATTAAAATAATATAATAATAATAATTAAAACGTAACTTACCCTGCTTTTCTGTAGTTTAGTGCACTTTTCTCCTGTAGTGCAGATAGTAGTGTTGTTTTTGTTGTCCTCCATGTTTAACTGCACACTCAGACAGCACTTGCTCTGATATGACTGACAGAACACACGTGCATTCACCTTCCTGCACTCAGTCACTACCGAGGGCACGTCAGTATTAAACACCCTCCACAGGCGCACTAGCGGTCGAGCGCGCGAAAAATGGCGACTGATCATCTAGTGCTGGCAGTGTGAAGACAACGCAGTATTGTGAGCGTTATTCGTGCTCTTGGTCATATAAACAGCGCTGTTTACCCTCGTTAAGCTAAATATACTGTACTACCACAGTGTTTACAACAGCCTCAACACAACAACACGACACACATGGGGAACGGGAAGTCAGGGGGGACACGCGGTACACGAGTAGAAAGCGTTCCGAAAAATAAGGGCGACTGACGTTAGTATATTAAAGCGAGTTTTAATACTTGGTTGAAGCTTCTGTCGTGTACACGTTTGCTTTGTAGTTCGAGTATCTTTAGTGGAACATAAATGACATGTTTATAATGATGTACACTAGTATTTTTTGCTTAATGCAAGAGTCTGTCAATAGACAGGTCATAGAGCACATAGATAGACAAAAAACACCTCCACACTTCATTTTAGATGGAGCTTTCTCAACTCCAAGACTGATAACTGATGTTTTTGTTTCAACTAATAAAAGGTAACTGCGACTTTTTATCTCAAGTCTGACATGTTTGCTCTACACCACAACTGTGAGTTATATAGTCTGTAA
This sequence comes from Danio aesculapii, assembly GCF_903798145.1. NCBI lineage: Eukaryota > Metazoa > Chordata > Actinopteri > Cypriniformes > Danionidae > Danio > Danio aesculapii. The sequence goes on from NC_079454.1 coordinate 2,313,131, forward strand.
GACTTTATCTAGGCATTGACTATTTGTCTGGGTAAGGTTTATCTACACTCACCGGCCACTTTATTAGGTACACCTGTCCAACTGCTTTTTAACTCAATCTCTAGTCCGCCAATCATATGGCAGCAACTCAATGCGTTTAGGATGTAGACATGGTCAAGACGATCTGCTGCAGTTCAAATGAGCATCAGAATGGGGAAGAAAGAGGATTTAGGTTACTGAACGTGCCATGGTTGTTGGTGCCAGACGGGCTGGTCTGAGTATTCAGAAACTGCTGATCGACTGGTATTTTCACGCAGAATAATAGGAGAAAACGGTTGCCTGGTCTGATGAGTCTCCATTTCTGCTGCCACATTCAGATGGTCGGGTCAGAATTTGGCGTCAACAACATGAAAGCATGGATCCATCCTGCCTTGTATCAACGGTTCAGGCTGGTGATGGTGTAATGGTGTGGGGGATATTTCTTGGCACACTTTGGGTCCATTAGTACCAATTGAGCATCGTGTCAACGTCACAGCCTACCTGAGTATTGTTGCTGACCATGTCCATCCCTTTATGACCCACAGTGTCTCCACCATTCTGATGGCTACTTCCTAGCAGGATAACGCACCATGTGATAAAGCGTGAATCATCTCAGACTGGTTTCTTGAACATGACAATGAGTTCACTGTACTCAAATGGCCTCCACAGTCACCATTACTCAATCCAAAAGAGCCCCTTTGGGATGTGGTGGAACGGGAGATTCACATCATGGATGTGCAGCCGACAAATCTGCAGCAACTGGTGTAATGCTATCATGTCAAATATAAAGCAAAATCTCTGAGGAATATTTCCAGTAGCTTGTTGAATCTATGCCACGAAGGATTAAAGCAAAAGAGGGTCCCAACCCGGTTATAGTAAGGTGTACCTAATAAAGTGGCCTGTTTGGGTCACCTTTGAAATACTCATTTGATTTAAATAGATTTTTTCAAATACAGATGTATACGAACTTAGACACAGCACACATTTTTTCATCCGCCCCATGATGCTTAGTTTAAAAATGATTGGACTAACTCCCTTTTAACTGTTGGCTAAACCAGTGTTTCTCTACCATGTTCCTGATGGACCACCAGCACTGCGTGTTTTTTCACACCTATTACAAGTCTTTCAGTCTCTGCTAATGCGCTGATGATCTGAATCAGGTGTGTTTGCTTAAGGAGACATGGAAAATGTGCAGAGCTGCTGGTCCCCCAGAGATGTAGTTTGGTACACTGGGCTAAACTATTAGTAATTGATTTTTACTGTGTGCAGCGAGGTGTCTAGATTCTACTCATTTCAAGTTACACTTGCCAATTTAGAAATGAGTTCGTTTTAATTTCAGCATTAATGACCATGAATAACCCCAAGAATATTACAGATGTTTATTGAATATTACTGTACTGTAGAGCAGTGTTTCCCAACCCTGTTCCTGGAGGCACACCAACAGTACATGTTTTAGATGTCTCCCTTATCTCACCCATTCACTTCAGGTTTTGGAGTCTCTTCTAATGTTCTGGTGAGTTGATTCAGGTGTGTTGGATTAGGGAGAGCTTAAAAATGTGTACTGTTGGTGTGCCTTCAGGAACAGGGTTGGGAGACACTGCTGTAGAGGAGACAGAGATCTGAATGAGCAAACACAGTGAACTCAAAATAGCTTTCACCACAGGTGTGCTTGTGATACTAAAGTCACGAGGGTATCATTATTTTTCAACACAAGTGAGTATAATGCACAAAGCAAACATATCACTCACTCTGTGTTCACTTTGTATATGGATTATTTATAGCGCAGCCTTATTATTGGACATTTTCAGTTCTTCAGAATGGAAGTTTGCTAAACTGGAAGTGCACCCATAATTAAAAATGCAGTCGTCATGTGCGTAATGCTAAATAGTATGAATATGTGCAGTATGAATGGAATATGGCAGTACTGCATTCAGACTGTTATCATTGCCACATGTGCTGTCAGTTGCAAAGCTGGATAGTAGTAGGTTATATGTCAAACTCAAGTACTTGTAATGAGTGTAAACAAATTTTTAAATACTTATACCCTACTGAAACAAACAGCTTAAACCAGCCTAGGCTGGTTGGCTGGTTTTAGCTGGTCGGCCAGCCTGGTTTTAGAGGGGTTTTGGCCATTTCCAGCCTGGTCTTAGCTGGTCAGGCTGGAAAATGACCAGCTAAAACTAGCTTACCAGCCTAGCCAGGATGGGAGCCCAGCCAAAACCAGCTATGTCCAGCTTAAACCAGGCTGGTCAAGCTTGTTTTAGCTGGATTTAGCTGGTCATTTTCCAGCCTGACCAGCTAAGACCAGTCTGGAAATGGCTAAAAACTCCTCTAAAACCAGGTTGGCCGACCAGCTAAAACCAGCCAACCAGCCTAGGCTGGTTTAAGCTGGATTTTTCAGCTGGGTAATCAGACTACACTCACGTATTTATGGATCACATGATTATATATTATTTACACGATGACAGGAAGTCGTTCATTATGAATGTTTTTTCAGTATTGGTTATTTAATGTTTTCTAAATGTTCTTAATTAACATAAACGCTTTAAACTCATACAAGATGTGATTTATTTTATTATGGTGTCTTGAGAAAGCAACATACTGTTAAACTACACAAACTTCTTCTTCTTCTGAGACTAATTTCTATGCATCTCCTTCCTAAAATCCAAACTAACTCCAAACTGCTCTGACTCAGGTTGCTCTATCTTTTCCAACTGATCCGACTAACGGTTTTCTGAAAACTCACCTGGAAAATTCGGAAAAGTCCCATTGACTTAACATTGGACCAAACTTTGTGACCTCATAACTTTGCACCGGACTGTCATACAGACTTAAGGTTGGGCTCATTTAACTCACACATTACTTGTATCCCATTTTGTTACTTGTACGTTTTATTGTATGTTTCAGATAAAAAATCTTCCAGAGGGTGATATGTACAATGTTTAAAATGTGAAATACCTTACTTAGAGCACAATTCGTTTGTTTCAGATGACAAATCCACTAGAGGGTGAGAGGGTGGTGTTTACATTCTTGTGAATCTGAAATACATTTTCATAGGGTACATTTTGTTTCAAATGACAAATCCACTAGAGGGCGCTGTCTACATTTTTGCGAATTTAAAATACGTTACTTAGTGGTGCGTTTTATTGTACGTTTCAGATGACAAATCCACCAGAGGGTCTACATTGTGCAAATCTCAAATATGTTACTTAGTGTGAATTTTATTTTATGTTTCAGATGACAAAATCTACTAGAGGGTGCTGTTGACATTTTTGTAAATCTCAAATACATTACTTAGAGTGCATTTTATTGTACATTTCAGACGACAAATCTAGTAGGGGCTGCGGTCTACATGTTTGCGAATTTGAAATACAATAGGGAATGTTTTATTGTACGTTTCAGATGACAAATCCACCAGAAGGCACTCTACATTTTGTGAATCTCAAATACATTATTTAGAGAGCATTTTATTGTACGTTTCAGACGGCAAATCTACTAGAGGGGGCTGTTTAAATTTTTGCAAATTTAAAATTTGTTACTTAATTTACGTTTTGTTGTATATTTCAGATGACAACTCCTCTAGAGGGCGCTGTCTACATTTTGCAAATCTGAAACGCATTACTTAGAGTACGTTTTAGTGTACGTTTCAGATGTCAAATCCATCAGAGGTTGCTGTCTACATTTTGCGAATATGAAATGCATTACTTAGGGAATATTTTATTATACGTTTCAGATGACAAATCCACTAGAGGGCGCTGTCTACATTTTTGCGAATTTAAAATACGTTACTTAGGGTGCATTTATTGTATGTTTCAGATGACAAATCCACTAGAGGACGCTGTCTACATTTTGCGAATCTCAAATACGTTACTTAGTGTGCATTTTATTTTATGTTTCTGACGACAAATTTACTAGAGGGCGATGTCTGCATTTTTGTAAATCTGACATAGGTTATTTACGGTATGTTTTGTTGTATGTTTCAGATGACAAATCCACCAAAGGGCGCTGTCTACATTTTGCAGATCTCAAATATGTTATTTTGTATGTATTTTATTGTATGTTTTAGACGACAAATCCACAAGAGGGCGCTGTTCACTTTTTTAATCTGAAATACGTTACTTAGGGTACGTTTTGTTGTATGTTTCAGATGACATCTACCAGAGAGTGCTGTCTACATTTTGCGAATCTCAAATATGTTACCTAGTGTGCATTTTATTTTATGTTTCAGACGACAAATCCACTAGAGGGCGCTGTCTGCATTTTTGTGAATTTAAAATGTTATTTAGAGTACGTTTTATTGTATGTTTCAGATGACAAATCCACCAGAGGGCGCTGTTTCCTTTTTTATCTGAAATACGTTACTTAGGGTATGTTTTGTTGTATGTTTCACATGACAATCCACAAGAGGGTGCTGTCTACATTTTGCGAATCTCAAATACGTCACTTAGGGTACATTTTATTGTACATTTCAGACGACAAATCGGCTAGAGGGCACTGTTTATGTTTTGTGAATCTGAAATATTTTATTTAGGGTACTTTGTTTTGTACGTTTCAGATGAAATTGTCATTTTGGGTGAACTATCCCTTTAAAGATTCTTGAGCAAGCACTACTAAATCCAGACATTCAGCTATTAGACAAACAAAAAACAACAGAAAAGCTGTCAGAATAGCAGAAAAAGACATTAGGACATCAGAATAGCAGAAAAAGACATTAACAGAAACTGCTCTGCGTGCTCATTGAGTGCTGTAATGCTGTCTGTGTAAGCTCTTCTTCTACTGAGTGATTATTTCCACTTCCACAAATGCGGTGGGCAGAAGCACAGTCTGATATTCTGATAGAGCCTGTATTGTTGTGCATCATCGGCTGTGTTCAGCTTCTCGCTCACACCCTCGTTTGTTTTCTGTAACTCTAGACCAGCGCTTGGGTTTCAGTCTGTGGAGGGGCGCGAGTCGTGAACTGGGACAGCAAACAGGTGTAAAGAAGGTGATCCCGCGGCTGGTGACCTGATGTTTACCTGAGATCTGCAGTCTGAGGTGGGTTTAACAGGGTCATGGCTTCAGTTTCACACTATTGTCTGTAATGAATGTGCTGTTTGCTGCAGAACAAAGACAGAAAACCCTTTTTCTTCAGTACCAACAACCAATTACAGAGCTTCAGTTCTGCGCACACTGTTTTTTTTAAGAGCTAATATTTAAAGAAAGACTTGATTGTCATGTGTCGCTTTCAGACTGGATAATAAACATACACCCTATTGGCTTCATTTTAATGCTGTAAAGGCTGCTTAATAACATATTTTGTTATTTTTATATATTTATTTACAGTTATGAAATGCATTTTGAGATCTTAAACTCTGCTCTGTTGACTTTTGTTGTTGAAAATTCAACTCTGGAGTTTAACAAAATCACTTTCGTTGACATTTTAATAGTTTGAAGTAATATATTGAACTAATGTAAAGAAATAATTCTGTAAAATAACAGAAAAACTACTGGTATTTCATTACCAGGCCTTTGTACCATCATTTACAACACCAACCCTGACAATATGGCACTGCAAACTATACATTTTTTTAATAAAAGTCATTTTTTTTCAACATAAAAAAAAATTGAAGGAAAGATCAACCCAACGCTCAAACCCAAACCTGGAGGACCAGGCCAAACACTCATGCACTATGACCAATTTAGTTTATTCAATGTCTTTGGACTATGGGAAATTGGAGCACCCGGAGGAAACCAACACATGGAGAACATGCAAACTCCACACCACTCTTTCCTCACTGCCACCGTGCCGCCCTCTGAAAATTACTAATAACTATTACTCTACGAATACTATTAATCAGTTCCTCCAGGATTTTGCAAGAACTTATTTCCACAGCTACACTGTTTACAGCGGAAGTGGGAAGCTGTTGACCTCGACTGGGGATGTTGTTGAATGGTGAAAGGAATACTTTGAGGAAACTGACTGGGGATGCAGGAGTTGGACTCACCTATCACCCAAGCTGGTAGTCACTGAGGTAGTCTGAGCTCAGCAGTGGTACAGCTGTGGGGATGGATGAGATACACCCTGTGGATCTCAGGTCTCTAGATGTTATGAAGCTAGTCTTGACTGTCAGGTCTCTACAATATCGCATGTAGTTCGGGCACAGTATGGGCTCTTTACCCTCTGGACGGACAACGGGGGTGGTGGTTCCCATTTTTAAGAAGGTGGACCGGAGAGTTGCTCCAACTATAGGGGGGATCACATCTCTCAAGCCTCCCTGGGAAAGTCTATTCCTGGATACTGGAGAGGAGGATCAGAATCAGAATCAGTTTTGCTCCCCCCATCTGGCCAGTGGTTGAACCTCGATTCAGGAGGAACAATACAATTTAGTCCAGGCTATGGTACACTGGACCAGCTCTATACCATCACCAGGGTGCTTTAGGGTTCATGGAGTATGACCAACCTGTCCACATGTGTTTGTAGACTTAAGAAGGCGTTTGGCCGTGTGCCTCGTGGCATTCTGCTGGGGAGTTGCTCTGGTATTATGGGGGTCAGAGGTGTTCTGTTAAGGGCTGTCTAGTCCAAGTATGAACAGAGCAGAAGTTTTGGTTCACCTTGCCTGCCAATAACTCAAGAGTTTTTTCCAGAGCATGTTGGACTCTGGTAGGGCTGCCCTTTGTCACCAGTTCTGTTCATAATTTTTATGGACAAAATTTCTATGTGCAGCCTATGGCTGAAGGGGCTCTGATTCGAAGACCACAGGATTTCATCCCTGCTATTTGCAGATGATGTTATTCAGTTGCCTTCACCAGACATGGACCTTCAGCATGCACTGGGGCAGTTTGCTGCCGATAGTGATGCGGCTGGAATGAGAATCAGTCTAAGGCCATGATGCTCCACCGGAAAAAGGTGGCTTACCATCTCCAGACGGTAAGAGAGTCCTTACCTCAGGTGGAGGAGTTCAGGTGTCTTAGGGTTTTATTTACAAGTAAGGGGAGAGTGGAGCGTGCAGTTGTATGTTGTGGTGAGCAAGGAGCTGAGCCGAAAGCCAGAGCTCTTGATTTACTGGTCAATCTACATTCCTTCTCTCACCTATGTTATGAGCTTTGGATCTTGACCTCGAGTACAAGAGGCCGAAATTTGTTTCCTTCACAGGGTGCACCCTTATAGATGGTGAAGAGCTTGGAGTAGAGCCGCTGCTCCTCCACATCGAGAGAAGCCAGCTAAGGAGGCTTGGACATCTGTTTTGGATGCCTCCAGAATCCCTGCCTAGGGAGAAGTTCCAAGTTTGTCCCATATTGGGGACGATCCAGAAAAGGGACTACTGTATGTAATGTAATCTGTATTTAAATGGCCACTCACTGAAGCTAAGCAGGGCTGTGCCTGGTCAGTACCTGGATGGGAGACTACATGGGAAAACTAGGTTGGTGTTGGAAGTGGTGTTAGTAAGGCCAGCAGGGGGCGCTTAACCTGCGGTCTGTGTGAGTCCTAATGCCCCAGTATAGTGAAGGGGACACTATGCTGTTAGTGAGCAACGTCTTTCGGATGAGACATTAAACCAAGGTCCTGACTCTGGTCATTAAAAATCCCATGATAAACCCTGCTGTCCTGGCCAAATTCCCTCTCGGCCATTACTCATCATGGCCTCCCAATCATCCCCATCCACGGATTTGGCTCTATCACTGTCTCTCCACTTCACCCATTGCTGGTGTGTGGTGAGCGCACTGGCGTCGTTGTCCTGTGGCTGCCGTCGCATCATCCAAGTAGATGCTGCACACTGGTGGTGCTGTGGAGAGACCGCCAGTGTCAGTGCGCTCAAAACACACCAGCTCTAGGTGAAGTGAAGAGACAGTGATGGAGCCAATTCAGTGGATGGGGATGATTGGGAGGCCATGATCATGAGGGCTGATGGAGGGAATTTGGCCAGGACACTGTGGTTTACCATGGGATTTTTAATGACCTGAGTCAGGACCTTGGTTTAATGTCTCATCCGAAAGATGAGACCTGTAACCTGGCCCTAGATAAGTGGAAGAAAATGGATGAAACAACTAATAGGCTTGAAAAATCCTGGAGGATCTGATTAATAAAGACGACATTGATGTCTAAATGAGACTAAAGTAACAAGTATGATTGAGTCTCATACCTGCCAACATTTGTCTCAGAAAATGTGAGGGATGGGGGTGGGGTGTTACGGACGGTACCAAAAAAAAAGGGGGGAGGTGAAATAATGGGAGTTTTCTGGGAGAAATAACATAATGGGAGGGTGACGGGGGATTGGTCTGAAATAAGGCGGACTCCCGGAAAAAAACGGGAGTGTTGGCAAGCATAATGAGTCTAGAATTAACTAGATTACTGATTATATTATAAAAGTGTTATCATGTTGAAAATGATCCTGTCCACACATAAACAATAACCGTTCTCTTCCTGTCAGTGGCTTAATGGTTTAATCCTGTGTACAGTGTGTGTGTGTGTTCCTGTGTACAGTGTGTGACTGAGGCCAAACTTAGCATCAAGAGGCTTTGACAGCATCAGAGTCACTGTATCCTCTCTCCATCACAAATCCCCATTAACATTAACCCTGTGTGCGTGCACTGCTCAGGCGTCCCCTCAGCAGCGCTCTATCTTTATCCCGCAGGCTTTAATTATCCCAGTCTAAACTGAACCTTCGCCCGTCGAGTCAGAAACAGCATTCGCTTTCGAGATCTGTGTGTGTGTGTGTGTTTGGTTGGAGGTGTGTGGGCCAGGTGGAGGATTGTGATAAATCTCGTGCTGTAATCCTGTGTGAAATCTGTACAGTCATGCTCTGGGCTTTCATCAGAAACGTCAGCGCTCGCCGCCGGAAACACACACTGTAGAGCAGAAGAAGAGAAGAAGAGGAGAAGAAGAAGAAGAAGAGGAGAAACGGACAGAGAGCAGGAGCATCCATTACAGCAGCATACAGAGACAGAGAGCAGAGCACAGGTACACACACACATGTATGTACACACACACGCATACACAGGTATTAACACACACACACACACACACACACGCACACACACACATATAGACAGGTATACACATACACAGGTATTTACTTACACACACACACACACGCACACTCACAGGTATACACACACATTTACAGGTATATACACAGGTATACACAGACACACACACTCACACACTCAGGTATTCACACATGCATGCATGCTCAGGTACACACACAAACAGGTATACATAGGTAAACACACAAACACACACAGGTACTCACAACTACAGCTGCACGCATACACAGGTATTCACACACACACCGGTATACACACACAGGCATATTCAGGTATACACGCAAACAGGTATACACAACTACTCACACATTCATGCACAGGTATTCACAGACACACACACACACACTCAGGTATACACACACGCATGCACACACAGATATGTATACAAAGGTATATACACGCACACAGGTACACAAAGACACACACACAACTAAACACATCCACACACGGGTATTCACACACACACAGCTATACACACACAGGCATACTCAGGTACACACACACACACACACACACACACACGTATACACATGCAGGCATATTCAGGTACACACACACACACACATACATGTACACAACTACACACATTTATACACAGGGATTCACACACACACACACACACACACACACACAGATATGTATACATAGGTATGCACACACACACATGCAGGCATACTCAGGTACACACACACACACACACACACGTACACAACTACACACATTTATTCACAGGTATTCAAACACAAACACACACACACACAGATATGTATACATAGGTATATATATACACACACACACACACATACACACACACAGACAGGTATACACACATACAGGTATGTACAACTGCACACACATTCATACACAGGCATTCACACATACACACAGGTACACACACAGATAGACAGACACACAAAAGTATACACAACTACACACACACACAGGTATTCACACACACACACACTAACACACACACATAAGCATTCTCACACAAACACACACACACAGGTAAACACAGACACACACACACACACACAAACACACACACGCGCACACACACACACACACACACACACACATACACACACACACACAGGTAAACACAGACACACATGAGTACACACACACACACACACACAAACACACACACAACACAGACACACGAGTATACACACACACACACACACACACACACACACACACACACACACACACTGTGTTGTCCTGTTGTTCCTGTACAGAAACTCACTTTAATCTTCTTTCTCTCTTTCCTGCCACACACACACACACACACACACACCCTGTGCGGATGGATTCCGGCCATATCCTCTTCTGGACGTCTGTTCATCGTCTGGTGAGTGTTGAGTTTTCCTCTGACACACACTTTAGACACACTCCTGATCCTGAAGCCTCCTGAATGAGTCTGAATGACAGAAAGCAGTCCTGTAGGCGCTCCTCACAACACGATCAGCTCAGCAGTGCAGGACAGCATGATGAGTGGAAGAGCTGATGGAGTCAGTGTTCAGACATCTGAGTGTCATTTACCTGTTTAATAATGATTTGATCAGCTGTAGTTTGAGATCTACATTGAGTTTTTCTCCTCTAAGGACTCATTATGCGGTCTCTGTCACCATCTTGTGGCAGAACGTCAACTGTCTTTGCTCTGCTCAGTATGACATGCTGATGGATGCCAACGCGCTGTGTCTCCGCAATCATAAGTATTTTAAAATAGGCACTCTCCTTATAAATAAACTGCATATTTGCAATCTAAACAACAACATCCTCAACTAAAAAGCCTCAAACGTACATCATGTTGTCCAACAGCAGCAATATTTGTCAAACTGTAATGAGGTGATTGATCTACTGTCACTCTATGTGGGCGGAGTAATACAGGAGGGTGTAGGGCGACACAGTGGCTCAGTGGGTACCACTGACGCCTCACAGCAAGAAAGTCGCTGGTTCGAGTCCCGGCTGGGTCAGTTGGCGTTTCTGTGTGGAGTTTGCATGTTCTCCCCATGTCGGTGTGTGCTCGTTGATATGTCACTAATATAGGTTTGAATGGGGAAAAGTGTAACGTCAATATGGCGCATGAAGCCCCGCCCACAAGTACAGGAGCCAATCAGAGATCGCTATAGACTGATGATTCAGCGAATAATTGCTTCGCAGAAATATATCCACATAAATCTTGAAATCTGAACTTTGAAATGAACCAACTTCACCTGAAAATAAAAAGTTTTTTGGTTTAGTAATCTGTATGAAACTAACGTGAGGTACAGTTAGTCCTGACAAAGACACATCACATGACAGAAACTACTCAAACACCCACAAACTTGTAAAAAGAGATGTATAAAGTACTAGAGACCCAGACTTAAGTAAAAGTACAAGTGCTCTATCAAAAAGTGACTTGAGTAGAAGTAAAAGTGCTCTTTAAGCACTATACTTAAGTGGAAGTACTAAAGTATTCAACATGTATTGTACTTAAGTATTGCAAGTAGTTTATTTCAAAACTTACTACTCAAGTACTGAAAGTAAAAGTACAAGTATTGTGTAATGTAGTTATTAAAGAAAGCAGTCAAAAGACATCTTTTGTTCTGTTTATTTTAAATATCTTTTTTGGGGGGCACGTGATTAAGCAGAACGAAAAGAAACATGGCTTACGATACTGTTTTTCTCTCGCGCTTGAACCACAGATCTGACAGATTAAAACAGCTTTAACACACACCTTTCAAAGTCGTGTGTCACAAAAACACTCCGAAATCCACTCAAAACGCTATTGAAACCTATTTTCGGATCGCAAATTACCTATTGTAAATGCTGTAAACGGAAGATCTAAACATTCCACCGGAAGACGCTGTTCGCTATGGCGCCCTCCATGCAGTAACCAAGAAAAAGGTGTATAATTGTAATGAGTAGGGGTGTGAATTTACACTGCTCTCACGGTTTGGTTCGGTTACGATTATCATGCCATCGATTCGGTTCAATTCGATATCTCGGTGCATTGACGATGCTTTCCATACATAATTAGATTTTTCTTCACAACACAAGAATTTTTTTTATTAAAATCTATAAATATATTTATATGTGTATATTGTTTGTAATACAATATTGTCCTTTAATACAGCAGTCAGACATATGAACTGTATCTTTAATTTGACATGCTCAAAGAAAACACTCTTTCTGAATGTATCAAACAGAACTCCAACACATGCACAGAAGATAGCATGAGCATTTACAGCAAATAAACTAATATAAATATTATCCCGCTTGCTTTTTGAGCGCAGACAGGCGAGGTCTTACACCCCTATGATTGATTATTCTTCACCTGCTCAACAGAAAGGGCTGCAATTGGCTTTAGAAATGAAAGCGCTGTTCACCGATGGTGGGAAGAACAGCCGCGGTTACATTCTGTATGCGCATAATACGTGGAGAAAACTTGCACCTCAGGCACGCTAGTGTCAGGATCCACAAGTATCGCTTTAACAGCCAAGAGGAGAGGAAAAGTTACCTCACAAACACGCCAGCGGGTCAAACGTCCAAAGTGAGAGTGAGAGAGAGAGAGGCAGAGATGGAGTTTTACAACATTTCTCCGTAACGTTAGTAGTGAAATAGTGGCTCGTGTGCTGTGCCGCCTTCATTGTAGTAAGAGCGTTATTTACTCGCCCTTGCCTCCGCCATAGTAATCTACTGCATCATCGCGCGTAGGTGATAAATGACGTCAGTACGTAATAAGCGGTTATGATCTATTACTGAACCGATATCAATCATTTTGACACCCCTAGTAACGAGTAACGATGCAGCACATAAAAAACTATCGAAGTAAAAGTATTAAACTCATCGAAAATATGTACTTACGTAAAAGTGGAAGTAGGAGGAAAAAACAAAACAAAACTTATCAGACAGTTGTTGTTTCATTTCATTGGCGATTTCAAAAATGTAATGTAATCGTGAGCTTGGCTTACAGTTTTGGAGACTTCCCCATTCAGACAGAATGCCCAAGCAAACTGTCAGAGAGGCGTTTCAAAGATGGTTGCCGAGTGAAATGACTTGCTTTAATGGGACTTTGACCGGAGTTTGGATGGTGTAAACACAAAGCAGCTGAGAAGGTGGCAAAGGGGGTATAATCTAACTTGGGTTCGGACCAGGCAATCAGCCTAAGTGTGAAAGCACCCTTAAAGTTTACCCTAAACTGCAAATTCTGTCCTCATTTACTCACCGTTCATTTGTCAAAATAAAATGAAAGAGAAACCATCTACTGACTTCCACAGTGGGACAAACAAACATCCAAAACCCAGTCAATGGTTACCAGTTTCTAACATTCTTTGACAGAAAAAAGAAACTCGTACAGGTTTGTAACCTCTTAAGGATAAGTAAACAGTAAGTCTTTGGGTGAACCATCGCTTTAATCTGCTCTGTCCTGCTAGTTTTATATGTATCCACTAGTGGGCGCTATTTCTCTGAAAGTCAACACTCTTCGCTGCGGTTCCTTTTGTCCGCAGTTCGGTAGTCAACATCCTTATTATAAACCACTCTCCGAGCCCACCAATAGAAGACGAGTATTTCAGACTGACACCCGTTTCCACCAATCACATTCCGAGTTTGAATGTCGTCAGCCAATCGTGACGCGGGGCGGGTTTCGGCGCGGCCGTCGAGGGGAGGGGTTCGCGTGTTTCACTACGTTGGCTTCTCTCCCAGAAAGATTTCGGTGTGGGAATTTCAATTTTACGTTTTGTGAGGCTGTCGGAGGCTCTATTACCGGAGACCGCATCCCGAACGATTCGCTGAGCACCTCTAGACGGAATAAGGTACGGCTGCTTTCAGTCACAGCATCAGGAATTGTGTGCATGTTTTAAAGGTGAATCCGCGTGGAGCTGAACCGAACCGCAGAGGAGAATTTTACGATGAGCCGTTACTCTAAAGTCTCTCTTCTGTCAGGGAATAACTGAAATATTAATACCTGAACATATGTGTTTGTGCTGCTGAATATGATCTCTGTGAGTCCATGCGCTGAATGAATCTTGTAGTGATGGTTTGCAGTCTGCCGTGTGTTGTTAATCGCGTCGTTGTGTTGTTTTGAAATGTCGTTGCCGCTCTATGTGTGTGTGCGCAACATATGGACACGTTCTCTGCAGCCTGTGTCAAATCCCATATGGCGTCTTTATGTAACGCTATAATCTCCAGTCGTGATGTTTACAGCGTTCAGGGCTGTCTGTGTTTCAGCAGCGCTTCTCTCGTGTTTACCTGTCCTCTGGACGGTACACGGCATTAACTGGCGCCCGTAGGAGCAGCTGAAGCCCGTGGTAATCACGTTAACGTGTTTTTGTTCGGTAAAATTCAGCGGCACGTGCCCTAAATGCAGAGAATTGCCCGCGTGGCTGGCGCGCGATCACAGCTGTGTATGTGTCACACCCCAGCACATCACTGTGTGTGTGTGTGTGTGTCGACCTCGCTGTGTGTGTTTTAAGTGTTTTTCACTGGTGGTGTTGGCTTTACGTGCACATGAATACGCAATAAACTGGATGACGCGGCGCCATCTTCGCTGCGAGGTTTTTTACTTTCTGTAGGCAGAGCTTCAGTCCAGATGTGCTCTCTGCTACACACACACACACACACACACACACACAGAAAAAAACACTACTCTGATTGATTTCTCACAACACACACACTGACTTGTTCCTATATACCTGTGGGGACTCTCATAGATGTACTGATTGATGTAAAGTTAGTTTTATATTCACACATTCTGACATTATCCTTAATAATATACTTTCAGTTAAGTATTGTTTGCAAAAGTAAAATCATATTAGCAGCCAATGACTATCTTAACATTGTTTACAGTCAATTAGATAGTGCTAATGTTGTTTTCAAGTCATACTTGCATGTGATTTCAGACCGAATATTCAAAGTATCATAGTAAACAATACAGAGAGCGTGTCAGAAGTTGTTACAGAATGAATGTGCAAATATATAACCAACTTTACCCCAATGTTGGGTAGGGGAAGAGAATATATGGTTTGTATGATTAAACCATTGTTATGTTATTGGCAGTGGTGTAGTCCTAAAAAAAATAGGTGGTGTAATATTATCCACCCAATCCAAAGTTTAAAAGTAGGCAAAGAAACCACGAAAGTCAATGTATCTTTGATTTATTTGCTTTATATATATATATATATATATATATATATATATATATATATATATATATATATATATATATATATATATATATATATACATATATATACATACATACACTGCACAGCTGTGGTTTGCTGACTAACTAAAAAACGAGTTCAGGAGCGGGATTCTGCTGCCGTTTTTAAATCAAATTTAAAGGGGATTGAGGTGGTAATTTAGTAGTGTACAGGTAATCGCAAAAGAGTTAGGGGGGCTGAATGGAAATATAGGAGGGCTAAAGCGACGCCCATGCTGTTTTACAATTTTACTTGAACGTTTCAGCAAGACATCATTCAGCTGATTTGTTGTGATCTTCGAAAAACTGAAGTACTCAATGTACAAAAAATTAGGGAAGTCTAATCACCAAAACAAGTGAGAATACAGAGAGTATGGTCCTCAGAAGTCAGAATATCCAAACAGCTTGTGGAAAAAAGCAGGCATACTGAGTATACGTGCGTACAGCAAGGACTACACCACTGGTTATTGGGGTAGAGTTGGGTTTTTATTAGCACATTTGGGCTTTTTCCTTATTATAATTTAATTCTTTGCAAATTCTAAATGGTGAAATCACATTAGCAGCCAACGACTATCAAAGCACAACAATGTTCACGGACAATTAAGTAGAGGTAAAGTTGGTTTGAAGTCATACGTACTTCAGATTTGAGATAGAATATTCAAAGTAGCGAACAAACCAATATAGAGACCATGTCAAAAGTTGTCACTGTTCAAAGATGAGCGAGTAAGCGAACATAAAACCAACTTTACCTCAATCTACCCAACCCCACCCCTAAACCCAATCCTCACTGGAAAAAATCTTGAAAATGTACATTGAAATGTTTTTTAAAATAAAATACCAAATACATCAGATTTACATGCACCAAATAAACTACAAAATACAGGAGCCACACAAGCATCAAAATAAAATACTGTATATTGAAAATACTACAAAATACTTTTACAAGGGAGCATGACATTTTTTTCGCAAACCTTCAATCAATAGGCATATGTGATCAATCCTTTCATCATAAACTGATTTAGCGAAGTAAACAATGATTGATAACAACAGCTTTTCTATGAGCAAGTTTAAGTCAGCTTCTCTGCCACCTCATTCACCTCTACTGTACATGAGGAGGTTCATAAAAAATGTAACTTGTTAAGTGTAAATCATAAGTGTTAATCATAAAACTTACATTTATTTATGAAAAAATGCAAGTTTTATTTAATAAACGTAAAGATTTTATACAAGTTGCAAACAGAAAAGAAATGTCTTGAACAATTTCTCTTTAATCACTGTAAAAGCCATTTATAGCAGATAATAAGTTGGAATACTTGTGAAAATTGCCACCATCTCTCAAGTCATATTTTTCAACATTTTTCCTATTGATTAATTGATTAATTTTAATCTTAAGATCTTAAGATTTTTAAGAAATCTTAATTTTACTAATGTAAAATCCATATTTCTGAAAACTACTAAAATGTTCAGTTTAGTCATTTCCATAAATCATTAATTTTTTTTTAGCAATTGTACTCTTCAAAACATTATATAAAACATGATATCTCAGAAAAGGTTTTGCCCAGTACACTGGAATATTACTTAATATTTTTGTCTCATACTGATTAACCGTCAAAGTTTGTAATTAACTATAAAGAGCACCTGCAGATCTGTGACTGCTATTTGAAATGTATTGTTTGTAGTTTTCGCCACTGTAGGAGTTTTATTGGTATCACCACTTTTTATGTTGTTTGTCTTATTTTCCTGTCTGATTTTGACCTGCTCCCAAATCTACCCCTGCTATTTGTCTGTTACTTTATATGTTATACAACTTTCCATCCCTACTCAAAGCATTGATCAACTTCTTCAGTATTAATCAATTTTCTAGACTGATCTCAAGCCTTGGCAAATAACAAGGAAGCACCAATCAAAGGCTACATTTATGTCATCATGTAGACCTATTACAAAGTATTTGACAGTATTTTAAAAATCCAAAAATACAAGACTGTGAAGTGTTTTGATACAAAATAAAAACCCATTTTCATCAACCCTATCAAATACAGAGTACTATTTTATATTTGAAATACATATATCATAAATACTGCCCATTCCTGGCAGTATCCTACCTGTCATGTTTTTATTTACTATATATATATATA